>NW_019720708.1:63895-92790 GCF_002891405.2 Cryptotermes secundus | reverse complement strand
AAATGCATAAGAGCCATTATGGGCGTTGATAATCGGGCATCCTGCAGAAGGCTGTTTGGTGAGTTAGAAATTTTAACTGTTACTTCTTTGTATATACTGGAGATTTTATGTTTTATCATAAAAAATAGAATCTATACAACTCTGAACTCTGATGTGCATAATTACAACACAAAGCATAAACATAATCTGTATGCCCAACATTGTAATACAAATCGTTGTAAGAGAAGTGTGATAAACATGGGCATAAAACTATACAATAATCTTCCTATGGAGTTAAAGAATGTATCTGATTTTAAAGTGTTTAGGAGGAAATTGAAGTGTTATTTGTTGCATAATGCCTTCTACTCTCTTCAGGAGTTTTTTTATATGTAAGATGTTGAATTAAATGACTGTAATTGCCTGTTAATGCATGTGCTGGTGGTTTTTTATATAATATATTTAAGTATTTATGTATTCTTTGATTATGTTAGGTGTGATTGTTATTAAATCTATGTATTCCCTTTGACTTTATTCGATTGTATATTTTACAGTTATGGATGTAAATAAAATTATGAATTATGAATTGGTCAGCAGACATTCCAGAGCCTTATAACGCAGCTGCAAGCAGCTACGTGCTAGCTAGGTGGAGCCAGAGAGATGTATAGTGTGTTGCAACTTATCGTGTTTTAAAAACCTGTTAACACGCAAACGGTCCGCCATGTTTAAAAGCGAAAAGCAAAGTGCTAACATTGCTCAGCTTCCTAAACTTGGCACCAACAGGAAAACTCATGAAGCTTTGCAAATATATAACATCCACAGTTTACAAGGGAGAGTTGTTTTGTATATTTGTCAGACTTTTACATTCTTATGTACACCATATAAAGTGCAGAGTAATTCATTCCTTCATTTCTGGCCCTTTTATTGTTTGTATAGAGAATGTGATATTAGTTGGTGAGCAGGTTTCTGACTAGGAAATCAGGGGTTCTGTCTCTATTCAGTAAATGCTGGCTGTGGTATTACAGTAGCTGCTGAAAGGTCAGGCATCCAGCATCCATCATAGGGATTTATCAGATTTTGAGACACATCTAATTCACTTAGTTGGTTTAAAATTAATAGTCAGCAGGTACTTTTTTGTCTTGTGTGAAATATTTGAAAATAGTTTCCGAAAGGAAAGCATTCCATTGTAATGTGACACCATAATTTTTCAGAGTTGAACCACTGTGTCTTCTAGTGTTCATGTTTGACTGTAAGTGGGTAATTATTTGCCTTCTGTGAGAAATCAGAAAAATTGCCTCAGCCCAATATTTTATTGTCTAATATGAATGTGGAAAAAACAAAAGTAACGAAAATTTCGAGACAACCAACCCCAGTCACAATAAAGATAGACTAAAAACAACTGGAGAATGTGAAATGTTTTAAATATTTTGGTAGCTTGTTAACAGATGATGGAAGGTGTATGTGTGAAATTAAATGTAGGATTGCCATGGAAAAAGCTGCATTTAGCAAGAAGAATCTTTTTACCAGCAAATTGGAATTAAATTTGAGAAAGAAACTAGTGAAATGCTACATTTGGAGCATTGCTTTGTATGGGGCTGAAACTTGGACACTTAGGGCAGTAGATCAGAAACACCTGGAAAGCTTCGAAATGTGTTGGAGAAGGATGGAGAAGATCAGTTGGACAGATTATGTGAGAAATGAAGAAGTGTTATTTAGAGTGAGTGAGCAGAGGAATATCCTACACGAAATAAGAAAATGGAAGGCTAATTGGATTGGTCATATCTTACGCGGTAACTGCCTTCTAAATGAAGTTACTGAAGGAAAGATAGAGGGGCGGATAGAAGTGACCAGAAGACTTAAGAAGATGCTGGATGACCTTGGGGACGGAAGAGGATATTTTCATTTGAAGGAGAAAGCTCTAGAGCGCATCAAGCGGCGGAACTGTTTTGGAAGAGACTGTGGACCTGTTGTCTTGACAGATTACTGGTGAATGAATGAATGCATTCAGACAGAATAATAATGCACTGGACTGAACACGTTTATCTAGAGGTAATGCTCTAGACTTGTGTTTGGGAAGTGCTTGGTTTGAATCTCAGCTGGGTCACTGGCTGTCTAGACTGAGGTGTTTTCATGGTCTTCCTCACTCTGTATGGACAAATACAGGCCATGAGTCTGTGTCCATTTCCTTTCCAGTTCATTCATTTAATAATCCGATGCCATGTAATATTGAAAAGATGAAGACGACACAAGGATTAAAGAATTCTTTTAACTTCCTTCCCTGTATATTTACTGTTAGGATACCATTACTCTGTAAAAATGAACCTATTTCTGTTTACTTAAAACTTTTTTTTCATGTAGGATGTGAGGTTCTCACAGCTATCATTATGAAGAGTTCTGTCTTCTGGGATATGATAATCACTCTAGTTGCTGTATAGTGGGTCTGATTGTACCTGCAGTGCTCCTGACATTATTCAACAGTACAGATGGCTCTCAAACATTCAGTGCCATCTACAGAGAAACTCAGAGGAAAATGGTTCTGCATATAATAAATTGAAATTATATTGCCAGTATGGAGATCAGAGGCAGACTAATTGGCAAACATGGTATGCATGTTTCCCGCAGTTTACAAATGGCAAAGTTACCTGCTGAAATACAGATTCTTGTACAAGCATTGGCATGTTTGGATATTGCATTGTGTTCTTACAATCACAAGTAATTTCTTTCACTTCCCTGTTCCTTGCCTGTCATGTCAACTTTCTATGGTGTATATCACAGCATATTTATCTGACTTGGGCCATGTTACCAATACTGTGAAGTACAGAAGAAGAAGAATATCCACTACGTGTATCAACTCATGGATTGATACCTACTCTGATCAAATCATTTCTTGAGACACTGATAATTCAGAAATTATCTGCCTCTTATGAAATCTGAAGGTTCATTACCATGTTTGCAAAGCCTGCCACTGAACCATATATTGAACCTGATGTATATCCTTTTATTATGCTTTCAGATCCATCTTTCATGGACTTAAGGGTCAATGTCAGCAGTGGCAGAAGATAACCTAATCAGAACTGGTTCTTCATTAGGTCCTTGGTGTGACATTTTACATCCAGAAGGAATAAGACCTTTTCAGAAACAGTTTCCTCCTGCTATCAAACTTTGGCTCAGCAAGAATCAGCATACCTTTTTAACAAAGTAAAAACACTTCATGTGGTAGTTATGTTTGTCCCTCTTTTCACCTGTTTGTATGTGACCTAGTATTAATACCAGACACTGGACAGGTGTTTTTAAAATTGTATATTGGAGACTTAAAAAAACTATCAGGCAATATTGACCTGTAACATGTCTGATTTATGTGAGGCCATAAATGAAATGTCCCATGTTGAAAGTCAGTATATCCACATATCCCATAACACGTTTCACTTATATTGAAAATCCAATATAAACGACTTTCAAACTGTGTTCGGGTCTTTAGCTTTGTCATGAATACAGTTTTTATATGTTACTGTTTCATTCCAAAATACTGCACTTGAAGTTATATTTTTGAAGGCTGTATTAGCTAAAATATTTCCACATATGATTGTCTTCCATTCTTATGAAGAGACATGAACATATATTTTTAAGGTCTTTCATTCTGGTCCGTCACACTAACCAATTAACAATCAAGTTCCTTCCGTCAAATGTGACACTTTTTTAAGTTTTCCACCTCGTCAGCACCTGCCTTACAAGCATCACAACACACAGACAAGCAACATCAACTACCGACAGACAACACACGTCAACAACATCCCGAAGCAAAAAGATTGGGCCAAGCGGGAAAGAATTCTAGGGATTTTAAGAATTCTTACTTCAAATAACGAAACATAATTTTACAGAATTAACGACGAATCAAATAAGGAAGCTACTGTGGTGTGTGAAAAACTTTTAGTGAACCGACATTCTGGGTAATTTTAACTATTTGTAATTATTTTAATTAACTGGAACGTGGCTATCTTGGACAAAGTGAAGTTTTGTGTGTTGGTGATTTCTTTTTCTACTATAAATGCCTCTGATGATGGCTCCGTGGTGAGCCGAAACATGTAAGGCAGGTGCTGACGAGGTGGAAAACTTAAAAAAGTGTCACATTTGACGGAAGGAACTTGATTGTTAAATGAACATATATACCTGTTTTTTCTTTTGTTTTCTGCTAGACCAGCCACTAGAGCTTAGTGATTTTCTCATTGTAGCATGTAGAGCCATTACTATGTGATGACCGCAAGGTAGGCAAATATATGAGACCCATTTCTAGTCAATGGCTCAGTAATAACGTTCCCACAGCAACAAATGAACGCGCAACAATAGAGGTACCGTTGGAAAGGGGTTTTCTACTCAGTCCATGCCGAGGAGTTATAAGGAAGACAATTGGGGCCACCAAGTTCAGTTCGAGAGTCTGTGGAGAGAGGACCTGTTAGTTAGACCTGTAAATGGTCAATAAATCGAGTCACCAATCTGAAACCCATGTATAGTCACTCAAACATGTGACAGTATGACGTTCAGTTTTTGTCTAATATATTGATGTTATCAGCATATACCAGAAGCTGATGTGACACACTTAATTTCCGCCCATGGTTTCAATGGACCTTCTTTATGGCATATATTACAGCAAAGCTGAAAAACAATTGCAGTAAATCATCTTATATCAGATCCTTCTGAATAAAAAGTACTTCAGGCAAACATTTACTTGAAGAGTAATGTTTCCTGTAATCTGCCACACTCCCATGCACTTTTATTGGTTTATTATATACTGTTTGAATTAATGGAATAAAACTGGAAAAGAAACTACAATTTTATGTTGTTCTTGGATCTTATAAATTTGATGTCTGTTACGGAGCTTTTTAAAAAATTGATGCCCCCATGGGGTTGCCTAAGCCAACCAAATTACTACTCAGGAGACATCATGGCTTGTGTGCTTGCATCTCTGGCTTAGAGGGAACGTTGTTGAACAACACTCACTCTCTTCTCGAATATGATGTCACATAGTTCTGTATAAGTTCAACATTTTGGAGAGGGAGGGGTTGAACACTACACTACTATACATACTTCTTTATTAATATGGTGGTGGACCACCTTTTGCCTTCAATACAGCTTCAGTCCTTCTTGGAATGGACTTGTATAAGTTTTGAAGAGTGTCTAGTGGAATTGTATACCATTCTTCTGTAAGAACATCTTCAAGTTGCTTTAGAGATGTTGGAGGTGGGAATCTGTTCCTCACTCTAGTCTCCACAACTGACCACAGTGGTTCATTGTTCAAATGTGGTGATTGTGCTGGCCAGGGAAAGATAGTGAAGTTCACCTTCATGCTTTTGAAATTATGACTGAACAGCTCCAGCTGTGTGTCATTTCATTTACGTCATTTCAAAAATTCAAAATGGTCACTGCAAAATAACGTCTAGAAAATGGGATGCATGCATCTGATTACCCAACCTGTCTATGTACTCCCTTGCTGTAATTCGTCCATGAAGGCTAATACTGGGACCAACAGAATACTGTACCAAGATATTGCTGCCCAAACCATCACAGAACCTCCCCCGTGTTTCACTGGTGGAATGAGGTGTTCTGGATTGTGGGCTTCCTTGGGTGTTCTCCAAATGTGAACTCTTCCTTATGTAGGGAACAGTGTGAAGGACGACTCATCTGAGCATTCTTGCTGTTATCTACTTTCTTCATGCTAAAAACGAGTTCTGTTGAAATCCGCTGTGAATTATATGCAGTTTACAGACAAAATATAATGACTAAAGGAACTGTAAGACAGGGGTATAGAATCTTCAAAGATGGGCAGGTGAATAAATGTTCACAGTGAAAAGTAAAGTGGTTGGCCATCTATATGGAGTGATGATCTTTCTTAAAGTGTTGCCCAAAAAATTTGTGAAAAATGGCACTTCACAATTTCAGAACATTCGCGTAGATTTACACAAATTTGATGCATTGTTCTCTATGAGATTATCGCAGTTAGACTAGGCTATCACAAGTTTTTGTGCAAGATGAGTTCCAAAAATGCTCACAGGTGTGCGCAAATTGCAAGAAATGGCTTCAGCTTTTATAGGCTTTTTTAGAGTGATACCACAAAGATGACGAATTTCTCAGTCATATTGTATGAGCAACAGGTGAAGAAACCTGGGTTTCATTTATGAATGTTGAACCCAAAGAGCAGTCAAAGTAGTGGATGCACACACATTCACAAAACTAGCCAGAAAAGAAACAAATGTTGTCTGCCTGCCAGAAAGCTGATGGCAGCTGTTTTATAGAACAGAAAAGGATTGCTGATGATACAGCTAATTATCATTACAAGTACCAGCTATTTATATACTGTTTGTTATTGAACAAATTTTACTTTACTATCAAATCACCTATTCTGGATTGCTGTCAATATTAAACATGTCGCCCCCAGCTTCAGAGTCAAAGAATTAGCCATGCAAGGTACCACTGTAAAGCAGGAAGCAAACTGGTTTTTTTTTAAGACTTCTGTCTTCTGGGATGTAATGCTGTGTAGTCCCTTGAGAGCCAACAAACATTTTGGTAAAACATGTCGCCTCCATCTTCGGCACTGAACCAAAGTGAAGCAGGTAGCAAGCAACAGGTTTCTTTGAAACGTCGTCTGACTTTTAATACACTGTCTATTATATCCCAGAAGATAAAAGTCTTCATAGCCAACCCTGTGAGAAACTCAAATCGTTTAAAGTTGGTTTCTCTCTTGGCTTATTCTTCAATACATTGAAGATGGTGCTAGTATATTCCTCTGAAATGTAGGTTAACTTTCAATGGTCTACACGGCATTATATCCAAAAAAAACGTTACCTTTGATTAATCATTTAATTTCAGCCATTAAGCCGCTTCGTCGATTGGCGTCTGTTTCTATGGTAACCCTCAGGCTGCCATCTGTTAGGTACATTTTAAATTATATATATGACGTATGCATCCAGGACTCCAAATGTTAAAAATGGCCGCCGTCGTGAATGGACGGAGCGTGATGGATCCACAAATAGCAGTGCAGAGTGCAGTGGTGGATCGGTTGAAGTTATTACATCCAATGGTTAACGAAGAAGAAACACCTTTACCAAGATCCTGGAGTCCCAAGGATAAATATAACTACATAGGACTGTCGCAGAATAATCTGAGGGTTCACTATAAAGGTAAGTAGGAGCCAGTCTTGGCTATGGATTTAAGAGGATGTCGTAGTTGGCACATTGAAGACTTGTGCAGAGTGTTCAATTTTGAAATATGAATTTCGCGTCGACTCTTGGAATCAGTGTTACATCTAACAATGTGAGATTTGGAATGAAATGTAATACTACAATGTCATCGACCACAGCAATGGCAACTGCAAGGTCTCCAAACAAAGAAATCAGCTGATCGGTTTGTGTCATGACGTAAGTTGAAGACCTCCGCATTGGACTCGGAATTTTAAATGCGCAGTGAAATGTCTGTTGTTTATATTTATTGTACGTACCTATTAAGTACAGTTATACTGGGTCGTAACAATGATTGTGGCTCTTATATTCAGATTATTGATGGTTACCCATGTTTCACGTGTTCGTTCGCTATACCGAGAACATAAGTTTGACATGGGAGCACATATCTGGTAGATTTTCGTATGTTTTACATATATTATATTAACGCCAAATTTTTATTTTTGTTTGTATTTGTTAGCTAACGCAAAAATTAATAAACTACGTTAGAGTTAATTGTCCGATACGATATTTTGAGTTGTTCGCGACGGTTAATATTACGATTATCGCCCTCCAGGATGTGACGTGCAGTTTGGTAGGCGCATTCCGCCGTTTAGGAGGAACCTGCTGGCTTTATCTTTATGAAACGTCTACATCGTTGATAAACGTGCTGTCTAACAGCGCACGTAGTACAGACAAGCAGCGGCACCCACACAAGAAGACTACATTAAATAACACCTGTACAGTGTGAAAACAAGAACTAGCCGCTCCAGCAGTTAGACATAGGGCGAGTAACCCTAAGAATTTTAAATTTTAAATTTAAAATTTAGTGAAAAAAATTTTAAAAGGTTTTAAAACATCATAACTAAAGATTTTTAGAGTGCTACTACAAGAATAACAAATTTGACGTGTGCAACATAATCTACATACCAGACATATATCAACGATGTAGACGTTGATAATACGAAGAATGTGACATTGTGTTTTTAAATGTTAAATTTTAGACTGGGTTCAGTGTGGCAACAACGTTAAGAATATACACCTGATGATGGCCGATAGAGGCCGAAACATGTAGTGTAGAAAGAACAAGATCAAGGACATATAATATATATTGTTTGCACTTGGGACGGAGTTTGTATCATTTATCGTTGGTTTTTATACTTGATGGTGGTCTTAGGTTGAACTTGAGGGCAGAAGTAAAATGCTTTAAAATGAGAGAGTTACTTGTATAAATTTTTAGTTTTGTTCAGCCTGTGGGACCTCACAACAACTGTCCTGGTTCCATACATGTATATCAGTTCACAACATGTTACAACTTAGATTGGCCATCATCAGGTGATTCTCGAGGAAATACAGAAATGGTGATTGACTACATATAAACCACAGTGCTAATATAAGACATTTTCTTTGCTAATTATAATTGGTCAGTTCTACCACAATACAAAATATTAATAGATTTTAAAGTTAATGTTTAAAAAAAGTTATATTCAAACAATACAAAGAGAAGATCCCTATGAGGTGTGGTTTGTAGTTTCAAATGTTTTTGAGCTGGTATAGTGGTGGTTGGATCTTCAGGTTATTGTACAGCATTTATGTCTATTTCTTTTGTGGATGATTGCTTCAGATAGTCATTCTGTCTACTGTTGTTTGGGGTGGGCTTGAATCAGTAAAGAATGTTATTGTAGTGAGTCGTTGTTACCTGAAAAATAAAAACATTTATTTGTTTGATGGCAACCATTCATTTTATTTGTAAGCACAGGAAACAGGATGCAGCACTTCAAGATCATGAGCGAAGTTATGAAATCTAATTTA
Source organism: Cryptotermes secundus (assembly GCF_002891405.2). Taxonomy (NCBI): domain Eukaryota; kingdom Metazoa; phylum Arthropoda; class Insecta; order Blattodea; family Kalotermitidae; genus Cryptotermes; species Cryptotermes secundus. The sequence continues at coordinate 83,794 of NW_019720708.1, read as the reverse complement.
GTCCTTACTCATGATAGGTAAAGTTACCCTATGCATTATTGTTTGGAGGCATTTTGAACTGCTGGAGTACATCTCTTACTCTTCTTGAAGTATCATTTGAATAGGCCTGACAGAAACCATGCTCTACCTCTATCCTTTGGCAAATGACTTTACTGGAAGAACTGTCATGACTTGTAAAAGGTAAAAGTTGCCTCTGTGCTTAACTAATTAAGCATTATGCCATGAAGGCATATGGGAGAGTGGATTTATAGTTACACATTTTCTTGACCTCAGTGCTAGCTGGAGGTGAGTAGTCAGCTTAACGCCTCGGCCACTTTACCCCGTTGGAAAGAGCCCTCGGTACCCATTGGGTAGGAGGTTGGGTGGACCCCAGATCTGGTCTGGACGATGTGGAGAAGGGAAGATTCTTGACCCTACTGGGATTCGAACTCCGATTCCTTGGCTGTCCAGCCTGTAGCCAGTCACTATACCGACTATGCTATCTTGGCTCCCTGTCATGACTCCTAATGGCGTTAATATAATTTGCATCTGCTTGGCTTAAATATGTCTCTTACCTTGATGACATGTGTAATCCATTTCTTCTTTTATATTTTTGTTAAATTAGAAATCAGTAACAAGCAGAAACTAGTGAGCTGGGATAATCACTCAGTACAGTGCCCAGCTATGTCATGGACAAATAGGGCTTGATTTCTGGCAGATGCTTGGGGTTTCCCGTTTGTCACCACATCCAGAGAGGCTGTGGGACTCACCCAACCTCCTGTCCAGTGAGTACAATAGAGTCTTTCACCAGGATAAAGCAACTAGAGTATGAGGGTCACCTCACACCTCCATTTAATGCTGAAGTTAAATATTCTGTGAAGTTATACCTTCTCACACCTATGTGTCTTCATGGTGCTTAATTAAACACAGGGACATATTTGCTTTATATTATATAACTTTACTTACCTTTGCTTTACAGTCCTCTAAGAATCTTGCTCATTTTTACAACAGATACCCACTCTTCTCTCATTCAGCATCCATCATCTGGTTTCTTAACATACATTCTTTTCCAAGGGGAGATTGTTTTCCACCCTCCAATGTGGAAAGCGTATGGTGCCTTGAGTATGGTTCATATGCTTTGAACTTGGTAAAGGGGATGGGCCCTACCAGGATTACACCCCTGCTAGCTCTCCAGATGAACACTTTTGCTACCAACATAGCCAAGTACACACCTTGTCACAGTAGCTGATGCCCTTTTTAGGGGTTTCACTGAGGTACAGTGCAACAGATAACAGTTGTATTCATTAAAGGACCTTTCAGAATGGCCCATGATTCACTTGTTTGACAGTGGCACTAAGAAATGATTGATTATTCATATTCATTGCCAGTTGATACACGTGTGCTATCGATTAATGATGAGTAAAAAGATGGAATTCTTTATGAAGATTCTGCCCTTGGGACTTTGTGCTGTGTGAATGAGGGCAGTGCTGCCATTTTAGATGTACATGCTACGTGTGTCTTTATGGTCTAAGTGTGTATGTTCACATGTATATAGGTTTTGGTTCTGCTCACCCATGGAAGGAAGAGTGGATGCTTGTGCCGTGTTTGGATCAATAGGGACAGAAAGTATTGTAAAATGGTCCTTTTTCCCATTCTCTTTTGATTTGTGCTTTGTTGGCAGGTGATTTGTTGCTTTGGGTGACTTGGGTTTCATTTTTGGTGTAATGTACAAAGATGGAAAGTGCTGAACTACATAAAGTCTGGAGTCATTATGTGGCAGTTTCTCCATATCTGTAGTGCAGTTTTTATGCATTCAGCATCGTCATTTGAAGTACATGTGTCCCTATTTTCTTGTACCATTGAATTGTTTTCCTATCACATGGACAGTATGAAAATACGTGGTTCAATCCAAAAGTTCCCAAAATCTATTAATAAAAACTATTACGTCTTACCTGGATCTTATTCTGCACCATCACCTTCAAAGTAGTCCCCTTGGGAGCGCATACACCGATCCCAGCGTTTCTGCCACTTTTCAAATGCATCCTGGAAGTCTTTCTTTGTTAGGGTGTTTAGTACCATCTGCGTTTCCGCTTGAATTTCCTCAACTGTATCAAATCTCTGCCCCTTCAACTTGATTTTCATCTTGGGGAAGAGAAAGAAGTCAATGGAGCTAAGTCTGGCGAGTACGGTGGGTGGGGAACAACTGCCATCTTGTTTTAGCCAAAAATTCCTGGACAATGTAAGCCGTACGCGGTCGTGCGTTGTCATGGTGGAGTACCAGTCATTCGTGCGCCACTTCTCTGGACGTTTTCTCCCCATGTCCTCCCTCAAACGCCTTAGAACATTGCGATAGAACTCTATTGACTGATCAGGAGGGACAAACTCCTTATGAACAATCCCGTCAGTATCAAAAAACCAGATCAACATGGACTTAATGTTGCTCTTAACTTGTCAAGCTTTTCTTGGCCGAGGTGAAGAAGGGCTCTTCCATTGCGACAATTGCTGCTTGCTTTCAGGGTCGTAGCCATAAACCCAACTTTCGTCACCAGTGACAACCTTCGAAAGAAAGTTTGGATCCTCTTGAAGCTGTTGTTGAATTTCCATGCAGACTTCCAAGCAATGCTGCTTCTGTTCATTTTGCAGCAGTCGTGGCACAAACTTCGCCACAATCCTCCTCATGTTCAATTCCTCTGACAAAATTCGTTGACATGTACCATAACTTAGTCCAAAGGTGTTACAGAGGTCTCGGATGGTCAGTCTACGATCTTGCAGAATCAGATACCTAAGTTTGATTTGTTTCATTCTGGTCCGTCACACTAACAATTACAAATATAAATCACTCTGTCCAATGTGACCTGTAAGTTTTTTACTACATGAAAACTTAACACCCTTACATGTTTCGGTCTCTGTGGACCATCTTCAGAGGGCAAACATCACTACAAATAGGAAACCACCATCACATAAGTGTAGTAAAAAACTTACAGGTCACATTGGACGCAGTGATTTATATTTGTCAGATACCTAACTTTCGCGACATTTCCTGGTGTGGTGCCAGTTGACGGCCGGCCCGAACGGTCGTCATCATCAGTCGATGTTCGGCCATTTTTGAAACGCTTATACAAGTCGTAAGTTTGTGTCTGGCCTAAACTGTTGTAAACAAAAGCTTGCTTCAACATTTGGTGCATTTCTGCAGTGGTTTTCCCAAGTTCAAAACAAAATTTATACAGACACACTGCTCTCTCAGCCATCACAAAACCGCAAACTCATGGAAACACAACAATGGAAATATGTTCACCAACAATAAACCCAACCACTCAACTCGACGCTGCCTGCCACACTGATTCAAGAAGGGTGTGTGTGGGGAGACACCTAGTGGCATTTCAATGTACTCATAACCATTCGCGCGCAAAATTCATATTTTGGGAACTTTTGGATTGCACCATGTATTTGAGCTTGGTGATCAACTTCAGACAGGTGGTTGTTCTGTTGTTATATTCATTTTGGTTTATTTCCTGTTTGACTCCTTTTGTTAGTTGTGTCAACTGTGACGTCTTCAGATTCTGTTGAGATGAAGAGAACATAATTTTTGCCTGTCCGTCCACTTTGTTACAGCCATGCAGTTGGCATGCTGATGCATTCACCCTTTTAGAGTTTTGACATAGCCACTTTTGTAGGATTATTTTTATGATCAGCACATATTGTTCCAGTGCAGTAGGTGTTAACATGCAGGAGTTGCAATACGAAAACATAACAGCTGGACTGAGTGCCCAGTGCTTTCAATCGCGCCCTCATTACTGCGTTTGCAGCATGCCCTTGTCACCCAGATCATCAAACTGTCCTGTGTAGACCAAGACATGAAGAATCATTCAATTAGAATTTTAGTCCATGTTTGTGCCTTTGATATTCTACCTAAAACTATTCATCCTGTCCACAGTATTGCTGATTTGTTCAGAATTTATTCATGGAATATTACCAATAGAATTGTTGAGCAGGTCTGAAGAGGAGTTACAAGTGTCTTAAGTAACTGCTCCCTGGGAATTGATACTTCAGTTTTGGATTCCTCTGAAGTGAAGGTACTGTAGAATATATATAAAAATCCTACTCATGTATGAAGACAAAATCAGTTTTGAATGTTGGGTTGCTTTTTTATAATCTTGGAAATAAGGCATTTGGATTGTATCTATGTGTAACAGAAGACCCAGAAATACTTTCATTTCTGCTCTGGTAACATTTTTCCAATCATTATTCTTGGTGGCTCCTTAATTCCATCCAATCTACACTACATCATAAGTATTAGCGACTCTTAGATGAGTTTGTTAAGCTTGTAACTAGTAAACATACCATAAAAATGTATAGGATCCTTACCACCAGTAATTCATGTCTTTAGTCCAGGTATACCAATAAAATGTTTCTCATAGTTGAGGATCTAGCTGGCCAAACATAGTTTGAATTAGATGCTTTTCAAACAGGAGGGGAAGAATTTTACTTGTAGATCAGATTCCAACAATATTTTGAATATATGGAAGGACTAGTTAGTTAGTTAGTTAGTTAGATGAGTGAGCTGCCTTTGTTTTCATTTTCACTGGAAATGTTGAACACACTGAGGGTGTTGTTGGATGTAGTTTCTAATAGATATAAATTGCATTCTTATTATAAGTTTCCATGGGGGGGGGGGCTGGGAATGATCCTGGGTTTGAAGTACAAGAATCATTACTTTTATCTACCATGATTTCTAGACTAAGAAATACACTGGGGTAGAAAACAAAGCCATGCAGAAATAACCTGAGCCCTGCTTTATCAGGAAGTGCAGTTGAAATGCCAACCAATTTAGGCAGACCAACCACCTGGCACCAGAATTCTGCACATGTGAGAGAGTTATTGTCACCTGGACTGAGAGTTGCGTGCCACTGATGCATGTCAAACTGCAGAGAACATGTTAACAAATAGCAGAGGCTCATGATGAAATTGGGATCAGTTGCTTGAAAATGATTATGAAGTTCAGAAATAATTGTCTTTTCATTTAATTTCCAAATCTGTAATCTGTGTGCATGCCCACACACATGGATGCGCACGCACAAAAAGTTCTTCTGTTTGTGCTGTATGGGCATGGAGGAGGAGGAGGAGAAGGAGAAGGAGGGGAGGTGTTGATTGTGTTTGTTGGGTAATTAACCCCTGAAAGTGTACAGTGGGTACTTCTCTACACTGCTGTCCACAATGGTCCAGAGAAGGGCAGTTGTCTCATACTTTCATGTCCATCATGCAACCCTACACACTTTTACCCTGAAGAGGGAAGCAGCAAGTTCATCTGAAGCGTTGGTTTCGATCTACAAGACTAACTAGTATCATAACTCAGAAGACCACAATCTGAATCCTCTTCCCAGTGATTTCGTATGTTTGAAGACACAGTGTTAAGGAAGGGACATGGCCTGAAGCACAGCATATCAGTTTGTGTTACAGGTTATAGTATTGTCAGGATTATATATTCAAGGTTATGATGGGATTGTCACATGCTTGAATGAGGGAAGAAAGCATTCTGTGGAATCTTGGAAGATCTATATTCATTTCCTAGAGTGACAAATCACATTTCACAATAATAAAAAANTGTGTTTTTTAATAGAAATTAGACTGTTTTTAGAATAGACAAGATGATGGATAATGTCCAGCAAAATATTAATTGTAATAAAAAACTGTATTTTTCACTTATTTCTCTGTAATACTTTAAAAAAGGATGTGAGATAGCAGATTTTGAATTAAATGTTAATAAGGTATTTTTAAGTGTATTCTTTGCCATTTACAGCTTGAAGTTTGTGTAAATAATATTTAAGAATTCAGTCACTTCCTCACAGAAAACACACTGCATCCCCATTAAAAAGACTGTTCAGTTAATATTACATGTATATGGGGAAATAATTGCTCATAATCTGAGAATCATGCGAAACACATAAATACGTATATTGTGTGGTCAAAGTTAATGTTAATGCAGGTGTAGTGTCCACTGTACTTTAAAGGGATAGTTTCCTCATTTATAATTCTTGTTACCAGGCATTTAAACTTTAAACATTTTCGAGTTACTTGTCGGCTGCAATTGTAATGCACTTGTTTCACGAATTTTATTTCATGACTTGCTCATGTACATCATGGTCCCATTTGCGTTTTTTAATACTGTTCTACTGGCAATGAAAATTAGGCATAAAAATTATGTAGTACTCTACATAAGGAGGAATTTTGTAGTTTATACTGATCACATTTAAGTTTACATTTGAGAGTATACCACTCCTGTTTTATATTTGTGAGGTCCTCAGTTCAGATAGAACTCCTCACACTAACATCAAATCAGCATTCCACCATTTGATGCTGTATGGTCTGTGCCACTGATAGTATCACTAAATAATTTATAAACAAACAAACAGATGTACTTATATTGTAGTATTGGCAGGATAGTGAAATCTGTGCTGTACTAACTAGAGGAATATACAGTGACTGGGTGAACAGGTGCCAGGATGTCTCACAAAAATACAGGTTTATCATTAAATTGATAACTAGCTGTCTGAGCGATAGGTTCAGAACCTGACACCAACAACCCCATTAGAACCAAGAGATTGTTTGTGTATCATTAGATAAAAAGAAATTCTCTTGGAAACTGTTGTGTAGACTCTCACCTGTCAAATTGTGTTGAGTAATTTTAGAGGTGAAATATAGATATAGACACAACCACTCTTTTGTGTATTCATTTTAAGCATTAATTGTCTCTTCCATCCGATCTATTCTTATGGGCCATCATATTTTACCATCCTTACAGTATTCAGTGACCTATAGAAATGACATAATATCATAAATTACCCATTATTCGTTGCAGTTGCCCCTAAGTATAGTTTTGTAAGCGCACTTCTTAGGCTTGTATTCAGGAGGTGCTCGTTACAGATCTCCGATGGACACCAGATATCCAGACTCAAATTTTTCATGGTTCTCTTCAGTCCGTCCAGGCAAAAGTACCCCTTTCGTCTTTTCCGATCCGTGATTCGCCAGTCATCTGCCATTTGATGTTGAATAGTCTGGGCTGTGGTGGCGCCATGAAACAAATTGCAAGCAATCCTTTAAATAAGAGTGGAGGGCAGAGGAATACATTATAATATACACGTGTCTGATGCATTTCCGATTATCCGTGGGCTAAAACAAGACCATTCTTTGTTTCCATTGCCACTCATGTTAGACGTCTAGCAGTGAGGTACCCAGATTGATATTTTGGTAAGTTGGGTGCATACTCGTATTGGATCTTGTGGCTGCATGATGTATCAGTCTTGTTCTAAACATGCGGTGGATACCTACATTAGTTTCACTGTTTTACTAGTACAGCGTTATGCTATAAATGAAAGAAAACATTCTGAGATCATTTCGCAAGACGGTTAAAAGACTCCAATCTTTCTTTCTTTTGGTGGGGGTGTAGTGGTTGGCACTGAGGCTTATATTAATTAACACCGATTTATTCTGCTTTAACTTTCTGGAATACCACCATAAAGCTTCACACATTTGATATGTTTGTAATTGTTGATGTAGGCCTGCAGTGCTTTATACAGAATTTCTAGGTACGTTATGAACTGTTTCCGTACCTAATTTCACATGTCTGGGTTTAATAATTAACCGATTCGAACCATGAAGTAGGAAGCCAAATACAGATTGTTGCAGCTGCCATTTCGTTACATCCCGAAAAATAATTATCTTAACAAAAGTATAATATTTTACGAAATCTGCGTATTACGACAAGGCATTTCAAGATCCTACATGAAGTGGTGCTAGTATCATTCCCACCTCACGACTTCGCATGTCCACCATCTTGTTATTACTGATTGTAGGAAATTAAAAGAGTATTACGTTGGATTGTCCTCGAGTACCATAGCGTTTATACCGAAGTTCGAAACTCGGTCACTTGATTCAGAAATTGATACGCATGCACACAGCGCGATGATCGTGTTAATATTTTTATTTCCCAAGGAAGGAAAGTGTGGTGAAAGTCGTGTTAATTTTAAATTATATCATTAATGTGACGACAGTACTGAAAGGACTCTAGGAAAATGATTTCCGGTAATATTTCATGCTCGCCGATTCGAAACTTTCTTAACTGGGGATTGATGACAGTTTCCCGACAAAGTTTAGAAGGATTTTGTATAGAGGCATACGGACCCCACTAAAATTTAATCGCCTAGTAGGCTCATTGATTAAGAAAAGGCCAGTCCCCAATTTGGGGAGAACACGTTGTGGTTTTTAGGCGTTGACAGTCAACCGTTTTAGCCGATTGAGAAAGGAGCGCCTTGTGTGGAGATATCTGTCCATCTGTGACCTGGTATCGACGCCTATACCGTTGGATTTTCTTCAAATTCCGTGGGATAGACTTCACCGAAAGCTGTTGAGTAATTTTGGTTTTCAGCGATAATGATCCGCAGTAAAGCATGGTTTACATAAGATCCTAAATGGACTTTTCCATATATCCCGTAAAGTATTTCCCAGATATTTCGAGAATCACTGTGGAAGACATAAAAATTACCGATCACGATTTTCAGCCACGTTGATCCACAACAAAGCCTGGTTTTCGTGAGACCATAAAAGGATTTCTCCGCATGTCCCGTAAATCGTTTCACAGATGTTAAAATTCGACGTGGAGGACTCCCGAAAATGTTCAACAGTTCTGAATTTCAGCCATATTGATCCATAATGTAACGTAGTTTTAAAAGGGCGCAAGTAGCTATTGCCACTGGCGCTCCTTTAAACTCGCACTCCATATATGGAATCTTCCAGGCATCCTGTAACTCGTCTCACAGATTCTGTTGAAATGCAATGAGGGAGACTTTTTCACTAATTTGCATTTTAATTTCATTATACGTATTTTAAATACATAACACTCTATGCTACACATCCTGTTGTGTATATAGATGTAGGGTTCTTTTTGCCGTCACACCAAACGTTGATTCTGTTGTATGTAATAAGCGATTGAATTAAGTATTTCAGTAAGTCAGTTTGTTATATTGAACACTACACGTGTCGGTCGTAGTTTACCATCATCCACACCACCCAAATAAGTTACATCGGGAAACACGCTACAAACAGAAAAATCCACTTCACAAAAAGCAACCACGGCGTAATACACACCCAGTACACTAAATATCCATATTCACAGAAATGCATCGATCGACGCATACTGACTTCCAGCAACCATATTGGAGTAGTACGTAACTTCCAGACACTGCATACCAGCGCATGCATATGCATACGAATGGATACACGGAAGACAGAATGAAGACATTCCAACCACACTACAGTAATAAGAACATATTAGCTACATGTAACATATTATCACGTGTTTGAGCGACTCTAGACGTGGTTTTTGATTGGTAATTGGATTTATTGAACACCCCCAGATTGTAACTACAGGTAATTGTAACACTCTCGCTAATTCGTGCCCGTTTCTTCTCACTCCAGCACATACTAAGTCGTCCCAGCTTGTTTTCACTAGCCGGTTCCTGGTAACGGATACTAACAGTGCCCTCTGCTTACGTACTTACTGGCTGGCGATTTTATCACATCTGACTAAACTCAAGAGTCAGTTACTTTGCGACTGGCGGTTTACCGCCGATCAGTTCGTCGTGGGGGCAAGCCCCTTGAGACTCACGACCGGTATTTTTATTTGGCAACTCAGCACTTTCGGTTATAGTCCTCATGTAACTTCCTCCCTGACGGGAGGATGTGTCTGTCGTTTGCAATTGGCGCTGGTCCTCACCAGAGCAACCATTCAGAGGTCCGAGTCCCGCGGGACTCATGACCACATTTTACTCTCTCAGACTGGAGACTCCCCCAACCTGGAAGGGCAGGTTCCCGTATTTATATCCCCAAAGAACAGGGTGGCCCAGTAGTACCCCTAGGCAATGGGTTCCCTTTTCGTCGCGTCCTACGACTTTCAGTTCTACGGTGGAAGTGTTCGACCCCCCCCCCCCTTCATCGGCACCTACCGCATGAAAAGCACCGCTTGTTCTAGTTCAGTCGTTGCCGTGAGAACATGTTTGTTTGCGAAGTCATTACTCAGCAACGGCTGCTGGATATCTGCTTTTTCCACGGTCGTTGCCTAGCAGCGATCGTTGTTTATAGAATCATTACTTAGCAAGGGGTCTGCATGCTGCAGTGTAAATATAATATATAAATTCACACATACAAAAACACTCAGTTACCTTTCATTAGATTCACATTTGTATAAAATAAATATTATTTTGTTCCGGTCACGGTAGCCGAGCGGTCCAAGGCATGCACCGTCTTCGCTCGCTCGGAAACCGGGATTGTGGGTTCGAATCCCACTCAGGTCATGGATGTTTATGTGCGTTTTTCTGTGTTTGTGTACAGGTAGAGGCCTTGCGACGAGCTGATCACCCGCTCAAGGAGTCCTACCATATGTCTAAGAGCTAGTAAACCGAAGTGAAACGGAGAGTTTCATGGAGGTAGGCCTAGGTCCAAATGAGGGCTGTAGCGCCAATGAAAAAAAAATATTATTTTGTACGTTTTATATCATCATCATCATCATCAGTAATCTGTCAGACGACAGGTCCACAGTCTCTTCCAAAACAATTCCTCCACTTAATGCGATCTAGAGCTTTCTCCTTCAAATGACAGTATCCTCTTCTGTTTTATATATGCGCGTTTTATAATTTTCAAATCTTTGACATATTCTTTCGAAAATTTTTAAGTACGAGTATACGACCAAAAGTGGATCAGTTTTACTTGCATGTTCAGCAACGTAACGCAGTATATTTATGATTATATGTGTGTACACCTGATGATAATCAGCCACGACCGAAACATTTTTTTTTTCACTGGCTCTACAGCCCCCTTGGACTCTGGCCTCTGATTTTTTCAGTTTTACGATCATTTTACAGACGGTAGGACTCGTTGGACGAGTGATCAGCTCGTCGCAAGGCCTGTACCTAAACACAGGACAACAGATACACATATCAAACATCCATGCCTTGTGTGGGATTCGAACCCACGATCTCGGCTTCCGAGCGAGCGAAGTCAGTACGACGGAAACATGTAGTGCTGAATATAATGAACTAAATGACTTATTGATGTAATCAGTTCAGTCGCTTATTATATACAATAGAATCAACGTGTTGTGTGACGGTAAAAAAAACTAAATGAAGCATGTAAGCTTAATAAACCTCAGAAATCGCCTTTGATAATGTTGTATATTGACATTCCAGTTTTGTTTAGAACATCGCCATTGCCAGTGAAGTTGAAAGAGGTTCATTATATAAACCAAGCCTCAGTCAAGAATCTACCTATTCGGCCCGCGATTTAGATAGCAGTTGTGCATAAATACGTGTTTAATATTCCAGCTGGTCGTGACTTTGGCCTAAGTTGTTAGAAATGGCAGTACTGGATGTTTCTCCACAAGTCATTGCCAGAAATAGTGCCATGTGCTACATCCGGGTCTACAACTGCGTCGTGCGCGCCCTCATCTCGCTATAACAAATGGAACGAATTCGCAAGCAGACACGGGTAACGTGTTCATGTCCTTGCCTCACTTTCTACAATATCCTCGGTTACTAGGTCAGATTCTCACGCAGCCGGGCTGGCTTCTTAATTAGCGAAGGCATTCCAAGCCTGCATTTCTCTGATAGCGTCAAGTTGGAAAATGAGGTACAGAAAGGATATGACATGCATGACTTTCTCATGTGGCGGCCTGCGGTTAGTTACGGACGTTGCGTGACAACTTTCTATGGGTGCTGTATTGTGTCTGAAACATCTCTGAAGGCACGTCATCATCAAGCAGTGACATACATAGATCGTTATGTCATTATTAGAAAGTTACTAGCTTGTTTTCAACATGTATATCGCCATACCAGAAATCTCGTTGAATACACAGGACTTCTCCGAACATAGCTTACTGAAGGTGACATTTTTTAAAATTCTAAAATGTTCCTCCTGTAATGCAACAAATTCACCTTCCTTAAAAGAACAGTAAAATGCATTTAATTCACAAAAAGTGTTTGTTAAATGTTTTAAAATGTCATGAACTATATACATTCGTTGTTGTTGCTGCTACATGTTTCCGCCACATATGGGCCATCATCAGGCAAACTTGTGCACTTAGGCACATCGTTGTGTCCGTTAATTTTCTTCGTAGGATGTTTCCATTCTATTTGACTGCTATTTCAGTGTTTCTTTTTAATGTCGTTCACTTTTGTTCTGTACTTTTTAGTGCTGTCTTTCCTTGTGCATTACAGACGGAATATTTTACAATTTTAAAAAATGGTGCCCCAATGCAACAGGGTGCTGAAATATAATATAACTGAATGTAGGACGTGCCCTCAAATATGATTTTAAAAATCCTATTGTAGAAGCCTAGTTCTTAACATGTGTGATAATTTTCAAGGAGGGACCGCAAAGCGTTCTGGACGCGAGTCAGTTTCAGCTTTAAATCTTCCTCCTTAGACTTCGCACTGGAGTAACAACTCTTATTTTGACTAGCATCGTCGCCACTGTCGTCTTATGACCATTCTCTAGCTTCATTTTGCTTTATTAATGGTTATTAGTTGCATAATAATGTTTTTGGTAGCTGGATTATATTTATTACTTTGATTTTCATAACGACTGTAATCGTTATTTTCATTAATTCTCCTTATAGTTAAGTCTCTCTCTGTTTAATTAATTGTGTGTGTATATATACAGGGGGGTCCAAGAAAATGTACTCACTCTTTGATAGTCAATATCTTTGGAACAAAATGACATGTAGTTACAATTCTTATGCGGTAGTGTAGTGTAGTGTAGTGTTTTCTCAACAGATGGCGAAGGTCACATGAGTCACGTGAGTTGTCGTGCCGCGTGCGCGCTGCGAGAAGAAGACAGCAGCAGCAACAATGGTTGAAAGGTTGTTGTTTGAGCAACGCAAGGCAATGGCAGAATGAGTTTGGAACTCAGCCACCAACACGGTCGAATAATTGCCCGTATTCGGGATAAATTTGAAGCCGACGGTACTGTTCATGATGTGCATAAGCAAAGATCTGGGCGACCACGGATAGTAACACGTCCAGCTTCCAGTGCTGAGGTGTTGCAACACTTTTCACGATCACCGCAAAAGTCTGCCATTCGAGATCTGTTTGGAGATGAGAGATTTTACCTACAACAAGATGGTGCTCCACCTCACTACCATCGAGATGTCAGGGCGTACTTGGATGGCACTCTACCTGGACGATGGATAGGTCGAAGATGTGGTATTGAGTACCCACCACGGTCTCCAGACCTAACACCTCTCGACTTTACCTGTGGGGAACCTTGAATGATGAAGTTTATCGACACTGAACGCCCTACGAAAAACCATCGAACGGACACACTGACAGCCGTAGTTCACTCAGCAATTCGGTGGCATCGACGATGTTTGGCCGCTGATGGTGGTCACTTTGAACACGTACAATGACTCTCTCCGCGCAAGAATTGTAACTACATGTCATTTTGTTCCAAAGATGTCGACTATCAAAGAGCGAGTACATTTTCTTGGACCCTTCTGTATATAAATTCACATGCAGTGTATTATTTTCAATCCAGCCGTTTTATATCTACGGAAAGAGCCCTCGATACCCATTCGATAAGAGACGGCCTTCTGGATGTTGTGGTAAAGAAAAAGGACAACTCTTTCTGCCGGGAATGGAATTCTGATTATCCAACCCGTAGCCATCACTGGAGCCAATATTATGGAACTCCATGGTGCATAGCTTTATGAATACTTGACAGTTTTTAAACTGACTAAGAAATTCCTTGCTTTTTTTTTAATTCAGGTTTATTATCATGTTTACAAAAGCCAGTCATTGGGACCCCATCTCGATCCATTTGATTCACCCCACATCATTGGCATTCATTTTAATATTATCCCCATTTACGTCTAGTTCTATCAAGTGACTGTTCCCTTTGGGGTTGCCGATGATAGTTCTGTATGCACTTCCCAGTCCATGCATGTTACGTGTTCCCCATCACATTCTCAATTTATCCTAATAACAGGTTTATCATGTCTTGTAATTTTTAATGAGAGCGATGTGTGTACTGGTATTCAATTCAGCAGTTTTCATAACTGGCCGATCTGAGCCGGGCATTGACGTAGTTGTGTAGGTGCGGGTTCACCTAGCACGGATCTGTTGCAGCCATACAAGTGTAGATTGGTCGTTGTGAAGATCCTTCAGGCTTCATGGCGCCATGTTGTTAATTAGAGGAGAATATTTTGATCTAAGTAACTGGAAACAACGGCATGCTGAAGATAATTGTGTAGCAAAGAGTTTCAGATATGTACAGCTCACCCAACAGCACTGCTGGGGCAGTTTAATCGTGGGGATGACCTGGATGGAGCATGTAGCACGCATGGAGTGGGAAATAGAGGACTAAAAATTGACTGAATTCTCGGGAAATGTTTGTACCAATTCAGTTCAGAATTATCACGTGCTTTGAAAATCTGCATATAATTTTCCCCTCTTTTCTTTGGGCACGAATCTTGGGTCCCGCTCTGAGGGAAGAGGATGGAATGAGGGTGTCTTGAGAGCAAAATGCTGAGAAAAATATTGGGACCTAATAGAAAATAACAAGGGATGAAGGAAATTACATATTGAGGTGCTTTATAATGTGTAGTAATCAAATATTATTAGGGAAATTATAAATCAAAGATGATGAGATCGATGGGACATGTAGCACGCATGGTGTTATAAATGAAAAATACATACAAAATATTGGTCATGAAACGTCAAAGAATGATGCAGCTTGTTTGGGTTAGGCGTAAGTATGAGGAGAATATCAAATTTGGCCTTCGAGAAGCAGTATCAGAAGGTGTTGACTGGAATTCAATTTCCCTCGATGGGGTATAGTTGCGGGCTTTTATGGACAAGGCAATTAACTTCTGGCTTCCTTGAAATCGGAATTTCTTGGCAGTGAAGTAATTGCCAACTTTTCAAGAAATATTCTGCACCATGAAAATACAAAATGTCAATGGTAGTTTGATTGCCAGGTCGAGTATAAAAGGTGTACAAACCAAAGTAGGCCTGCCGGTATGTTTTTCGTGTAGATTTTTACGTCAAAATGCTGTGTAAGTTGGAACGTGTTACCAGTTTGAGGAACCCTGTAATAATATTGAAAACTGTATAAAAACCACTCCCTGTTTTCCACCTACAGTGTGAGTCGTAATGAAAACAGTATCTCGTGCACTGGAACCCAGATGGACGCTAGCATGGGCCGATTCCATCCGTCTCACAGCATGTCTCCCTGAGATTCATCTTAATGCTGTCCTTCCATGTTCTTTGTCTCTTCCTAAGGTGTTTCTCCTGTGTGTATTTCATTTCTTCCTATTTGCATCCTATTGTGGCCTCATAGATTTTACTATCCCAGCAATTTTATGATTTGACCTTGTGGGCAGGATCTCATTGTCACAGCAAAGGAAAAGTTTCAGTAGAGTACGAAACTGAACATTTAATTATGAGTTATACAGAGTGAATGTCCCGCATCTCGTTGAGCCAAATTAGAGATCATTAAGTCCTACAATAAATGTTAGCATATGTGGGCTTCGTATATATATTTATCAGTGAAGTTATCTCTGCTTCTGCACAGTTGATAACCCGAAAGTATAAAGTGGCGACCTAGTTCTCGAAAGTTTAGAAGTCGTATCGTAACTAGGGACCTCCCAGATATGAAGTACGTATGTTAACAATTGACCTGCGACTTTCTGCTTAATGCTGGTACAATAAACTCCTTGCTTACGTTTAGTGTTTTTGATAGAAATAAAATAACTCATCTGGAATGCGCTGTTAGATATAGTCAAAGGGCAGCGTTGGTTCCATTGATGTTTCGTGACAAAACATAAATGTGAACAGTAGGAATGATAACGAATTCAAACAGTATTTAGCATATTACAGCATGTATTCAATAATTTTATCGTTTCTAGCATTTGAATATGGAAGGAAAGTTGTCAGAATAGTACGAATTGCCACGAGTTCAGATAATGCATATCGCTTACTGCAATATGGCTGCTAAAATCTAGTTTAGTTACTGTTTTCAGAATTTAAACTACATATTTACCAATTTAGCTCCTAATTTATATTTTCA
Organism: Cryptotermes secundus; assembly: GCF_002891405.2. Taxonomy (NCBI): domain Eukaryota; kingdom Metazoa; phylum Arthropoda; class Insecta; order Blattodea; family Kalotermitidae; genus Cryptotermes; species Cryptotermes secundus. The sequence continues at coordinate 67,702 of NW_019720708.1, read as the reverse complement.
TGCCTCACTGGCCTTGATGTTTATTGTTGCTGACTTCCATTGTTGCAAAGCTAGTTTTACCAAAATATAAATATGGATTCGGAATTGTCAGCTTCATCAATTTCATGGAATATGCCCCTTGTTGAAAAATGTTTCAATTACAAATTTAGGATATCAGTGAGGTATGCATTTTATGGCATGGACCAGTTTCTTTTACCATTTCCGTGTGAGGTATGGTTTATGTTTGACCGATACGTATCAAGGTTATTCTAATCGGAAATGAGCAACGTGGACGAAGGGACACGATCTGTGTAGCGTACAAGGTGGTTCAAATATGACCGGGACTGATTGTTTTTAAAAAACCATAATTGCCAAACACTTACTTGCACATGTCAGTCTACAACGTACTCCCCTCCGGAGTCAGCACATTTTTTCCAACGTTCTGGATGCATCCTGATGCCCTTTTAAAAAAAGGCTTGTGATTGGCGCCGTATCCACTCCCGAACAGTCTGGATGACGGCGTCGTTGTCCACAAGCCGCATGCCTTGCAAGTCTGATTTGAGCCTTCCGAACAGGTAGAACTCACTTGGTGCCAAATCGGGACTGTATGGTGGATGTGTCAGAAGGTTCCATTTCAATTTCCGGAGGGTTTCCATTGTTGTTTTGACCGTATGGGAGTGTGCATTGTCTTGAAGGAAGGCTACCCGCTTTCCAGCTGTCTTCCACTTGGATCGGAACTTTTCCTTCACTTCTGTTGCCAGGAAGTCTGAGTAATAAGCTGCGTTGACTGTTCTGGCATCTGTCACAAAATCTACATGGATAACCCCCTGCCAGTCGCAGAAGAATGCTGCCATCACTTTTCCTGCCGAACGGCTCCTCCGCGCTCTCTTGGGTTTAGGAGAACTGGTATGCCACCACTCGCGTGATGACTGCTGGGACTCGGGAATGAAGTAGTGCACTCACGTTTCATCGGTGGTCACTATAGACTTCAAAAATGCATCACCTTCATCTTCAAACAGCTGTAGGAGGCGACTGGCAGCTTGCATGCGCACCATTTTGTTCACGTCCATCAAAGTGCGTGGTACCCACCGTGCATTCACCTTGCGATAGTGCAGGTGGTATTTCACGATGTCTTCTACACTACCAACACTGATGGACAGCATTACTCGAAGTTCCTTGATAGTGATGCGCCTATTCTCACGAATAAGCGCGTCTGCACGATCAGTGTTTGGCACGGTGACGGATGTTCGCGGCCGACGATCATGCGGTTCATTCTCCACGTGCTCTCTGTCCACACCACTCAAACACACGGGTCCGTGAGAGAGAAACTCTTCCCCATACTGTTGTTGGAGTCTGTGGTGAATTTCAGCGGACGGGACATTTTCTCGAACGAGGAATTTGATCACAATGCGTTGTTCCACGCTCCGCGGTACCTTCTGTTCGCTCATCACTCTAGCAACTCCCAGACAGGACTGAACAGGTTCTAACCAAAACAGGAGGGAGGGTGGAGGTTGTTCAAGTTCGCACAGCTGCTGCGCCGTGCGGCTTGTTTACACACAAATCAGTCCTGGTCATATTTGAACCACCTTGTAGGTTCACTTTATGCTCTTCGAGCACATGATATGCATTAATGATGAACTTGTTGGATAGAATAGTTATTTAAATAATTTTTGTAGATAGTTACAGAGTGGACGCTAATATATTGTGACATGTTGACCCCTACATCCCCAGCGGCACGTAGCGGTAACGTAGCGCTCCCGTAATAGGCGAGTCATCACCCCGCAACTCTCCCCGCGGTGACGTTACGAGCGGAGCCGAAGTTAGCCGAGTCGCCGCAACCTTGAAGCTATACAAAGCGAGTCAACAGCGGTGACGTCACCAATGGGTAACAGCGTTGCTAGGCTATACGCCACGTCACACTAGCAACAGCGAACGGAATAAAAGCCGGCTGAGCAGCAAGCGAGAGTGAGTGTGTTATCAACGAGCTCTCAGTTCGCAAGTTATGAGCTACAGACGCGTGTGCGAGAATCAGTGATAGTTCGGGATAACCAGTTATATCTGGAGTGTGTAATTCAGGGAGACTTGTATATATCCCGCGTTATTAGTACGTGAAGACAAGTGGAGATTGTCTTAAGAGATTTTGTTGTAGGGTTTATAAACTGTGGAAACCCGTAACATTGTGATCATTAATTGTAGCCGATATTTTGTAGATTGTTCAATAAACCAATTAACGATATCTACGGCGTATTCGGTAACGAAACATGTTACAATATTGTTTAGTTATTATGTATTCTCATGTGTCTATAATGAACTTTCAAAAGATTTATGTATAAATGTAATGCTATGGCATGTAGACCCATTTGTAGACAACGGCCCGTACACTGCAACAGAATAACGGTGTTTTCTGTGGCGTCCGTGCCGAGATGTTATAAGCAGAACAATTGTAGAGTTTTTTAATTTTTTTTATTGCTAGTGAGGTGGGACTAAGTCCCTTGTGCTGCGGCCACTTCTGGCCTATTGCACCAGCCCCAGATGATAGGTGAGGGTTATTGTGGAGTAGGGTTGCCACATTTTGTAAAGTAAAAAAAGGAGTGATGTCTCATTGCTTGTTTATAACGACATTTTTTCACAACTAATAGGCTATAAAATATACATAATCAACATACTACATACCTTACAAAATGCTACTACACATCTGTATTACATAGGCCTACTACACATTTATAGAACAAAATAAATATTACGTATCCCTATTATATATTTATAGAATGCACAAAATATTACCTAGCACACATTCGTAGAACACTCAAATATTAAATACTACATATTTATAACTTTCAAGGGCTGGTCGATCAGATTCTGTTAATTGTAGATCACTGAACTCTTAGCACTTTTTAATAATTGAACATCATCCTTTGAAAATTTATAAAATTCTGAACAGGACTTGCTTTCATAGTTCACTGTCACCTGGAGTCCTGCCTTGATTAAATCTGTTGAGCACGTGTTTCTTGTGTCACTCCACTTACTTTTCATGAATGAAAAGATTCGCTCCACAAAAGCATTTGAGCCAGGGATGCTAAACAAAAATCCTACCACTTTGGAAATATTTGGTACATCATGCTCAGGTACTGAAGAAAAAAATGTAAGCCAGTTTGCTACATAATCACCATATCGGTTCACAGTGTTGCAGAGGTAATCTCGATGGCTGCTGAACTCCTCGTACAGGTCATCAATGCAAACATTTTCACTTAGCTGAAACACTTCTATAGCTTTTTCAAAATCTTTGAACTAAGTCCCTTCCTGTAGAGAAAATGCTGCAAGGGATGCATAGGGATTGTCATCTGTCACATATCTTTTTTTGCAGATACTGAAGCATATTGCTATAAAAGCTGTTCAGGTCTTCAGTAACCTTTTTCTGTAATGGCATAGACAATCCATTAATGAGTTCTTTTGCTTTGCTACCAAAAAAGTTGTCTTTCCTTCTCTGCTGGATTTTAGAACTGAGAAGTTTCATTTGTTTGTAAGTCTCTAGTACACTTAAGTCAGACCTTTCCAGTGTTTTATCTACCATTTCCAGCTGACTTCCAGTGTTACTTAAGAAATTAAAGTGGATTTCAGGCAACACGGCTTCCTCTGGGTCATCTTTCATGAAAATGTTAGATAATTTTTGGACAGTTGGGAATACTATTGAAGTAACTTCTCATTGCTTCCCAGTTCTGAAGCAGTCGAGAAATGGCTGGTGTTAATGACAGCCACTCAGTTGGAACATGCCTCAAAATCTCAGTCCACTCCAAATTCAGAAATTCAAAGAATGATTTTAACTCATCT
>NW_019720708.1:58158-63720 GCF_002891405.2 Cryptotermes secundus | reverse complement strand
AGATTTCTTATATTTTTTCTTCTACCCTGAAGATGGAGGCGATACGTTCCTCCGAAACGTCGGTTAACACCACATATACACGGTGCCAAATCCCAGAAGACTGCTTTCTTCATAGTCACCGCCATGAAAGCCTCAAATCTTACGTAGGTCAAGAATGTTGGAGTCAGCAGGAATGCGTAATCGCACCACTGCAAGTCGCATTTGTGGGCCACTGGAGTATAATAATATTATCAAATACGCAGCGACGAGGCGCTACGGACCCGCCCACCCCCAAAGAGAGTAACCAATGAAAACTCTCCACCCCGAAATTTAGAACAAAGGGAGTAATTAACCTCCCTCTTTCGCCAACTGCAGTGCCAGCAAAATTAGTGTATAAAAATGAGAAAGAAACTCAATGGGATCGATCTAAAAATGTAACAATTAGCCGTAGGCTCTGTCCGACATGGGTACTACAAGTGGTGGTGTCACTGCGTCTCTATTTCAGGTAAGTCATGTTTACTCATACTAGCCATGCTGTTAAACTTTGTGGTTGTTGGTAAATCGTTTGTTAAATGGGGAAAACAACATCCAGTGTGCCCAGTGAGCTCTTGACGGTAGAATACGAAAAATAATGCAACGAGTGATGACCGAGGTTCCTAGCATAGTAAATATGGCAGATGTTAGATAGAGTGTTAGGATTACTGTAGTGTGCAGAGCACGCATATTTGTGTTTATAGTTGTGACTCTTGATTTTGTGATAAATATATGTAAACTTTCGGTATGTATAACTTTAGGGGCAGAATATTTTAAGGGTGAAGTATTATGACAGAATAGTGTAGAATTATGTAATGAGTAGTAGGGAATAGAGAGAGGAAAGAGGATCACATTGAACGATGAATACTTGCATATCCTCATGAGTCGAAACAGAGAGAGAGAGAGAGAGAGAGAGGCTCAAGTCCTACACCCCCGAAGGGGAGAACATGAGGAAGGCATAGCATGAAAGTAAAGACACTATGTAGTCCCGACTTAAAGTCGGCATTGTTCATACTGTAAGTAGGATTGTAAATAAGAGTGTAAATAGACAATGTATTTGGGGTAGGATGTACCCAGAATATGATTCACCCTCAGAAACTCCTCCATTTCCCAGTCCCAAGCGAAGGGCGGAACTGACCCAGGTGGCCAATGGCAGCCGGATGCAACAAGCAGTAAGGGTTATGAGAATCCAAGTTAAGGGTGAGAGGCTAATAGGAGACAGAGAGATAGCGTCCCGAGATGGAACAAAGGAAGAGTAATTTAGATATTTTATTAGCCCCCTTCAGGCATAACAAAGTGATGGCAGAAGTGGGGGGGATCGGCCAACGAGAGGTGGCTGACAGAGAGAATTAGAAATTGTGTTTTACTCACCCCTGCCATCGAAGTATTACTTATGGCAACGGCGGTGGGCCCAGTCAACGAAGGGTTGACTGACGTAGCGAAGGGACTAGCCAAAGAGAAATGGCAGACCAAGTGATTTAGTGTGTTGTAACCCACCCCTGGCACTAAGACATAATAATTTGTGACAGCGGTGAGATATCCAATCCACCCCTGTCGTAGAGGTGTAATATATGGTGTGACAGTCAATGGGTAGAGGCGGGTCAGACCCGACACGCCCGCTCTACGCCAATACGAAGTGGTGACAGTGATGAAATGGCCAGCCAACAGAGAACGCTCGACTACCGCACTACCGGCCCTTAGTACTTTCATCACCCCTTCCTAAGATGTAATAGATGGTGGCAGCTGTATGCAACGAAGAAGGTCCAGAACCAGGAGAATCCTAGCTGAGGGCAATCTAGTATTATTGTGTTAACCCCGTACAGCATAAGATGTGGTGGCAGTGGAGGGCTACCTACACGCCCCCTGTCACCACGGCGTAATAAGTGGTGGCAAGGAGGGATACCTCCACGCCCCCTGACACCACAGCGTAATAGAAGTATTTTCTGGACATCTTAAAATATACACAAAGTCATTTACACATTTAGGAGCAAGAACGTACTTCACTATCATTTCCGCTTTAGTGCGTCCACATGAAAGTTTGGAAGCAATCGAGGAAACACTGAAAATATGGGACACAAGTTTATTTCCGCAGTCCAAACTGGAATAACTTGTGTTTCACTGCATGATACACTAAACCAAGTTCGCACGCGGTGCTGTTGTCATATTCTTCTTTATTGTTTAAATTAACAAAGTATTTCGAAAGTTTATTTGAACTTCATTTTTCCTTAATTTTATGTCCCTTGTATTGTGCATGTTACCTCAGGTCACTTTGTCCACCGTGCAAAATACTAAAATCCTTCCTACACAACGTACAAAATGCCCGGTTCTCGTCTGGTCCCTGCTTAACACACGAAAACATATCTTCCCATTTCTTAAGATATATTTGATTATGATAAATGATATGAACTCCGTCCCAAGTGCAAACAATATGTTGTATGTCCTTGATCTTGCTCTCCTTTACACTACATGTTTCGGCCTCAAACGGCCATCATCAGGTGTATACACTCACGTTGCTGTTACACTGCACTTAGTTTAAAATTTAACATTTATAAACACATTGTTCCTTTCGTTGTAATTATCAACATCTACTTCGTTGATATCTGTCTGGTTTATAGATTATTTTTGTTACACACGTTAGCACTTATAAAATCATTAGTTCTAATTTTAGAATCCTCTAAATTTTTCTCAAATTTTAAAATTTAAAATTGTCAGGGTTACTCGCCCTCTGGCTTTAGTGCTGCAGCGGCTAGTTCTTGTTTCCAGCACTGTACAGGTGTTATTTTGTGTAGTCTCCCTGTGTGTGTGTGCCGCTGCTATTCTTTACTACGTGTAGTAGTGCAACAGGATGCTGAAATATAATATATTTTATTATGTTTGGCCTGGAATTTCAACTTCTTCTGTGGAGGTGTCTTTGATGGATCTTCTTCGCCCTCAAACATTTTTGCTAACTTGACACTGACTTTCTAGCGAAGACTGAACGGATTAAAAATACACTATCACCAACAACCTCTGCTTTGGTTTAGAACCTCAAGTGTTGCCAACATTCACGAAATGCAACATAACGAAAGAAACTATAACAGTGTCATTTTCCAAGGATTACAGAAAGTTTATGGTAATATTTAAGCCATGAAATATAATTCGCAATGGACTTAAATAGAAAAACTGAGAATTATCCAATCCGAGCAAACAATAAACGGAGGAACAAAATTTGCGTGAAAGAACGGAAGAATCCGGGGAAAACGGGGTTTCTGGGAACCATATTGTGGAGCAATTGGTGGACTGAAGATTGACAGGGGAAACCAAAGTACTCGGAGAAAACCGCCCCAGCCCCGCTTTGTCCACCACAAATCTCACTTGACCAGACCCCAGAATCGAACCCGGGCCGCCGCGGTGGGAAGCCAGCGAGTAACCACTTGAGCTATGGCGCGACCAATTCTAGAGTTAGTCGAGAGTTGCTATACCTGAGGTCGGGGACAGTTCGGAACCAACAGGAAGGGGAAATTCCGTCGTTGGAAGCCCTTACCAGAAGACTGGTGTAGACACAGCAGGCTGAGAAGAATCAAGTGTGTGCTCTGTTGAACAATAATGTTAGCGAATTATTGAAACGATTATGATTACTTGTAGTCACGGATCTGTAAGAGTTCAGTAAATCCGATTACCAATCCAAACTCCGTCTATAGTCACTCGAAATCTTGACAACTGGTGTTAGAAGTGGTACTGAATTGAAGATTGTGTTGTGTAGTTATATCGCCAACGAAGATGGAACAAATACTGGCACGCCTGCTGGCCGGAATGAATGTCATGCGATAAAAGATAGGCTTATACCGAGAATAAATGAGAATCAACCAGAAAGAATGAAAGCCAAGACCAGTTTCCCACCTCGGCGGCCCGGGTTCGAGTCCAGGTCAGGTAATGTGGGATTTATGGTGGACAAAGTGGCACTGGGGCAGGTTTCTTCTCCGAGTACTTCGATTTTCCCTGCCAGTTCTCATTCCACCGGATGTTCCACATTCATCATCATCATCATCCGGGGCTGGTACAACATTTTATGAAACCCGAACGTCCATTGCCGTGTTTACAAGAATCCACCGCAGGTCCATATCCTGAGCCAGATCAGTCCAGCCCATACCACCCCATTCTGTCTCTTAAGATCCATTTTAATATTATCCATCCACGTACATCTTGGTCTTCCTAGTGGTCTTTTTCTTTCTGGCTTTCCCACCAGCATCCTATATGCATGCCTCTTCTATTCATGCTACACACCCTGCCCATCTCATTCTCCTTGACTTGATCATTATAATTATACATGGTGAAGATTACAAGCTATGAAACTCCTCATTATGCAGTCATTTCATCTCTCTTCCGTGCACATATTCTTCTCGGTACCCTGTTCTGAAACACCCCCAGTCTGTTTTTCTCCCTTAATGTCAGAGACAAAGTTTCACACCAATACAGAACCACAGGTGAAATTATAGTGTTGTATATTTTAATGTTTGTGTTTTTGGATAGCAGACGAGAAGACAAAACGTTCTGGACTGAATACTAATTTAGCAAGCGTTTCCCGAATTTAGTCTGCTCTTAATTTCATCATTAATCAAATGTTGATTTAAATAAGATGCACCGAAGTATATAAGATATGCCGTCTGCACAACAATATTCTGTATCCAAAAACAAAGATGACACTACTGTATCAACATTTGCTTTTATTATGTTTTTACAAACGTAACATGTTTCGACCCTTATACCGGGTCATCATCAGGCTTACAATGCTCCAGTATGAGCTGATGACTTGCAGTTGCGTAATTATCATCCAATTCTTCATATAAGGATCCTTATTGTGTTTTGAAATTATTAAAATGTATAAGTTTGGTCAAAATTTTTAAAACTGAAGATCCTTAGATACTAAAATTTAAAATTAAAGATATAAAGATTAAAACTAGAAACTAAAGCTTAAGACAGGAAGTTAAAATTCTGTTTTTGTGGTAAGACTCTGCAACCGGTACGTGTTGGCCTGGTTTTTATGCCGGTAGAAGCGACTGTGCCGGTCATGGTAGCCGAGCGGTCTAAGGCATGTACTGTTGTATTTTAGGGTCCTGTTGCACTGATTTTCGTCCATGATATATATACACAGTGTCCGTCTTGCAGTGCATCCACTTGTACCTGTCACTTCACAACATGTTTCGGCACCATAGTGCCATCATCAGGTGCTCCATTTACACTAATCTATTGCATTGCATGCCATTATGTCAATGTAAAATTATTTAAAAAAGTATTTTAAAATATTCGTCAGTTATAATAATTTTTTTTTGTATACTAAAATCTTGTTAAGATATTCATCTTATCTGTTCCAATTCAAAACCCGCGCATGGTTCCTCCACTATGGGAGTCGTTCCTCTTATATGGCGTGTGTATCGTGTCTCGTGTTGCGTGTTCCCTTTTTGGCTGCGGGTGTTGTGAAGTGACAGGTAAAAGTGGATGATGCACTGCAAGACGGACACTGTGTATATATATATATTAAGGCATGTACTGTCTTCGCTCGCTTGGAAACAG
>NW_019720708.1:51277-58013 GCF_002891405.2 Cryptotermes secundus | reverse complement strand
ATTATTATTATTATTATTATTATTATTATTATAAGGCGACTCTTATGAGTGTGATATTATTAAACTCGTTGTTAGGTTATTTGGTATATGCACTTACGTATATTATGTTGTTCTTATGAATGGTATGTGCGGGCTGCTCCCTGCGTCGGTGCTGTCGCAACACGTACGATTTACGACATTCTATCACTAAGGGACTTTACCCTGTAAACTGCTGATGTGATTCCCTTATGTACATGTGCATGCCTAAAGAATGTAAGCCTGGCGAGAAGTGACGGAAGCCTATCCAGAAGGAATGAAGCCTTTAGTAGAGCATCAAAAAGTCTCTGAAGAAGAGGTCGCAGCGGAGACTATCGGGGCACGGGAGGACCGATGTGGGGACCGGCGTCTGGCTGTAAGGCGCGGCGCCAGAGAGATGGACCCAGGGCGATGGCGAGTCGGAAGAAGTTGGCCGCTCGCAGTGCCGTTCTTGCACGGCATAAGGGACGCTGTCGAGAAGAGACGACGGGAGGGACCGAAAGGCAATAACGGCCTCAGAAACCGAGGCGCAAGCCGGCAGCTACGTCTGAGGAAATAGAGGATATTCGGCAGGATCTTGAGGGAGGCCATAAAGCTGTAGATCGAAAAGCGAACGGTCGGGTCTTCGACTGGGAGGCAAGAAGTAAGCGACTGGACCTTGTAGAGGAGTCGGGTCCTCCGAAACGAAAGAAGAGACGTTCAAAGCACAGCCCTCGGAACAGAAAAAAGATGACATTGGCACACTTGGACCGGCTTGTACCTTACCAGGGAACCGCACAGAACCAGCTAAGGAGGGAGCAGCGGGAGTAGTTTGAGAGTAATGACCGCGAGAACCGAGCCGAGGCTTATCACAGCCACAGAAATGGTGGCACGCGTGTAGGCCATTCGGGTCGGGTGTGGCATATAGACCCGTTACCAGGCATCGACCCCGAATTAGAGAACTAGACTGCTGCCGTTAGTAGGCAACGGCCCGTAAACTGCAGCAGAGTGGCGGTGTTTTCTCTGCGGTGCCGAGATGTTATAAGGGGACAATTTCAGAGTCAGTTAACGGAGAGAGGAGTGCGCTAGATGAGTGACTCGTGCAGAGTCGACAGAGGGGACAGAGTTGAGCGGAGAGAGTTAGAGATATGAACAGTCAGAACACACAGACACAGACACCAGGTCTTGACTGGATTTAGTGACTGTGAATAATGCGGAGAATATATATGTCATGCGTACACACGCAGAATGTCACAGTAAAGTACACACATTTTTGTGCAGGATATGAATACGGCGAACAGTTGTTTAATGTGTCTGTAATGTGTCGTGCATTTAAACAAATGATTTTAGTCTCAAAAATTGCAGTACCGTAGCCATGTTCTACATGTTCGCCTGAAATATAGACACCGTAAATAATTTTTGAAGTGGCACTGGAAATTCTAGAATGTGTGGGTGAAGTGCACAGACAGTGGAGACATCAATTTGCAAGAGCGTCTTAACCACGACGAACAGTGTCAATTCGTGACAAATTTGAGACTGGCAATACTGTTCAAGACGTACTAGCAACGATCTTCGGTACCTTGTTCGTTAACAAGTGGGGAAAATCCTGCTCATCGATATACATTTTTTGTATGTAACCTAACTTCTGTAACACCGTAGCAAAATTGCCCTCTCCGAATGATGAGTGTTGCTTGTCTCAAGTTTATGACGAATTCTTGAAATTGTTAGTCGTGTTGAAGCCTGAGTGGCAAATTCGCGTCTTCACTGTTTTCACACACTTTCGAACTTCCATCACCACTCCAGAATCCAGAATCAAATTCCATTACACGAATGTCAGCCGATCACAGTGGCTGCGCGGTCTAAGGCGTGAATGTCTGCGTTTGTTCTGTGCTTGTTTTCCTGTATTGGTAGCTGCCTTGCGTCGTGCTGACCCCTCTTCCAAAGAGGTCTACCGACTGTATAATACTCGTATTAAGAAACTGAAGTGAAACGAAGCGTTTCACGGATGCCCTATGCTCCGAAGTGGGAGCAACGGGAAATAGACTCGAATGTCAAGCGAACCTCCGCCATTTTGTATTATGCTCTGAACCATGGGTGAAGTTTTGCAATTTTTAATTACAACTAAGCCATCTGTTAAGTGCATATCACACCACTTGAGACACATTAAATGTTGTTTCCACCATGAATACTTGAATAGATATTCTTTATAGGAATGTGTGTACATTTTTCGAGACATTATGTATGTGTATGTGTATGTGTGTAACGTTACAGAACCTGGCAGTGGAGAGCATGGCGACAGCAGACATCTATTCAAGTCATAGACGGGCACAAAATTAACAGTTTTTGTAAAATATTTCTTCATGAAATAACACTCATATTTTAGCTTTATGTTGAGGTTGTGACATTTGTCATTAAAGTTCCTTAATTGCAGAATTTTGTCATACCTTTAAACTGCGTAACTCCACAAACGTTCTAAATTTAACTCACCTTAATAAGACTTTTTTTAAATGGTGGCCTCCTGGGTTATGGCGCCATGTATACTTGTTGGAGGATACTGACGTTTCGAAGGAACACACTGTTTCCACCTTCATGGTTAAGGTGGAGGAAGACGCTGTGTGCCTGCAAGGATGATGATCTTATGTCAGGACTTTTCTGTGCTTAATGTACGAGTATCTCAGGTTTTGAGGACACGTTTCGAATAACGCTTTATGTGGGTTGACTGTCAGAACTCAGAGAAATCATGATTTAGCCAAATGTCCGCCATTACAGTATCGGTTTATAAATCTTAAATTATTTGGTTGTACTGGAATCCTGACCGTAACGCAAACAAAACTGCTGATTGTGTGTATATCTGATTAATGACTCATGAGTAGAGCGAACCCGCCGACTTGTCATCCCTATCTTGGGGCAACGACCGAGAAATATATGTCGTGTTTTGCAAGGTCTCTGTACGTTTTATTTTGCGTGTGTGGGAAGAACAGAATGATGAACTCCACTGTACTGTAGCTGACTCAAAACGTTATGTTTGTGTGATACCAGCAGGGATCAGTGTAATCAGAGTAATACACGCTGCATCACATTAATATAGAACATCCGTCGTTTCGTCCGAAAGTAAAATATACGTCCTTCCCGGCTACAGAACGTGTTCTCTTACTTTTACAGAAGAACATGCGTCACAAATTTATTCCAGCCCCAGTAATGCAACTTTCGTAAATGTTCAGTGGTTGCGTGGTTATTTCCACACTGCAGTATTTCACTTCTTTGTTCACGGACAGTGTGGCCATTGAACATTTACGAAATTTGCATTTTTTTTTTTCAGTGGCCCTTCCAGCCCACTCAGGGCCCTGGCCTCTTATTCAGTTCCGTTATCATTTTTCACAGACGTTAGGACTCCTTGGACAAGTGACTAACCCGCTGCAAGGCCTCTGCCTAACACAACACAAACACAGAATAAATGCATACACACACCAAACATCCATACCGTAAATGGGATTCGAATGCACGATCCCAGCGTCTGAGCGAGCGAAGACAGTTCATGCCCTAGACCGCGCGACGACTGTGACCGGCACAAAATCTGCAATACTAGGTCTGAAATGAGTAACAAATCAATGAAAGGTGATACTTGACACAATATTATACGTATGTTGCAGATATTTGAAAGTAAGTGTTGTGGAAAATACAGGGCTACCATAAATGATTCGTTCGTTTTTAAAACGCTATATTTTCCAAAATATAACACATACAAATATGATTGATATATAAAAAGAACCGTAAACTCACAAAGTTTGTATTTTGCGCACCAGCTGGCAGCACGAATTCAGTGTCTTTACAAAATGGCGACAAAGCAAGAAAGGAGTTTTTGTTTGTTGGAATATGCGAGATGTTCGTTGTTATAGTAGTGCAACGAGCATTCAAAAGAGAGTACGGAAAAGAACCGCCATATAAACAAAGCATTTTGCAGTGGTATCGGCAATTTAAGGACACACTGGATTGGGCGTGTTGGTGAGGATGACGTAGCTCTGTTCACTTGGCCCCCCCAGATCACCTGATTTAACGCCTTGTGACTTCTTCCTTTGGGGGTACATTAAGGATAGTGTTTACATACCCCCACTGCCAAGAACACTAGTAGAGCTGAGGGAACGCATCGATGCTGCAGTGATGACCATTGACAGGATGATGCTACAAAATGTGTGGAACGAGCGAGACTACCGCCTGGACGTGTGTCGTGTGCCCCAAGGGACACTCATAGAACATTTGTAAAGTGTAAAGAAAACTTGGTGAGTTTACAGTTCTTTTTATATATCAGTCATATTTGTACGTGTAGTGCTTTGGAAAATATAGCGTTTTAAAAACTAAGCAATCATTTATAGTAGCCCTGTATTTGGATCTGAGGAGGATAAAGTAAGTCATCTGTTTGGAGTACCATATAACTTGAAACTTTGTGATGAACACAGGCCAACCAGATTTGTTAGTATAGTGAAAATCAAGCAGGATATGGTGGGCCGGGCATGTTGCTCACATGAGACTCAAATAATGCATGTAGAAATTTGGTAAGAAATCCCTTTCAAAAATGGCTGCATGCAATGTTGAGAAAACGTGTGTGAATGACATGGAGCTCGATCTGAGGGAAAGAGGTTGTGAGGATGGGAGGTGGAATGGAACTGACTGAAGGAAATGCCTATTGTTGGCCCTTTTTTCATTTCATTTAATTTATTTCATGTCCATATACATGATATAAGACATGTCATTCTTGTGTAGTTATAGTATAATAAGTTTCATGATGTTGCTATTGGGGGGGGGGCGCTGCATGTGAAGCATGCAGTGGAATTTGGGTACCAACTCAGCATTTGCTCTGGGACCAAGGAAAACCACGGAAAACCTTGATCGAATTGGCCGGTCACAAGACCTCCCAGATACACTGGTTTCTAGCAGCACCACTCCCACCGCCTCGGCTCCATATCCCATAGTCCCTGCTGTGTTTTCTCCAGCACATGGCGTCCTGTTTCCTGCAAGAAGAGAGTTACGCAGTATACACTCCTAGTGTGTGTTAAGCTAAGCTCAATTGTTCTTACTTTTAAATTATTATATGATCCTAATGTGAACTAAGTCTTGTCCACATAGGAGAGGAACTCATCTATGCTATAAAAGCAATGTTTTAATAGAAATGTTTTCAAAGTAATTTTAAATTTACATAATGCTGGTATCTCTTTAATGTATTGCGGTAGGTGGTTTAGAAGACGAAGACCAAGATTATTGAAATTGTTTTTACACAAGCTTGTATTGCATGGAACAATGTATAAGTCCTCTTTCCTTCTTGTATTATATGAGTGTACATTTGCATTGGTTATGAAGGTATTCGAGTTGGATTTCATGTAAACTAGTGTTTCATATATATAGAGGCATGGTAGAGGTAATACGTGTAGTGATTTGAAATACTGTTTGCAGCTAGTAGTTTTGGTTACCTGCATTATGGCTCTAATGGCTCTCTTTTGTAACTTAAAAATCGACTCTGCGTTTGATGAATGACCCCAAAATATCAATCCATATGATAACGAGGATTGAAAGTATGCATGGTATAGAGTGCGAACAGTCTCGATCCCTAGCACTCTGCTGACTATTCGTAGGGCAAAACATATTTTACATAACTTGTTTGCTAGCTTTTGAGTATGTGTAGACCACTTTAAATTCTTGTCTAGCCATATTCCCAAAAATTTTGTGTATTCCACATTATTGATTTCTTTGCCATAAAATTTTATTGACGGGTATTCTAGGTACATCTTCTGAGTGTGATGGAAGGATATTGCTACCGTTTTCTCTATATTAATAATTAACTTATTCCTTTCGAACCACTCTGTGAGTGTATTTATTGTTTCACTTATTTCCTTTTGGACAACATCGACCATATTCCCTGATATAAAAAGACTGGTATCGTCGGCAAAGAACGTTGGTTTTCCCTGCTGAATACCTGCTTCTAAATCATTGATATATAGCAGAAACAAAACTGGTCCAAGAACAGAACCTTGCGGGACTCCATGACTTACGGGTCTTTGTTGTGATAGCCAGTTAATGCTTTCCTTGGTTTCTCTATCCCTATATGTAATTTCTACTTTTTGTTCTCTTCCTTCCAGATATGTTTGAAACCATTTAAGCGCAACCCCTCGTATTCCCATTCGTTCCAGCTTCCTTAACAGTATATCGTGATCGACTAGGTCAAAAGCTTTAGATAGATCCAAAAATAATCCTATACCTATTTCCCTCTCATCCAATGAGTTATATACTTTCCCTAAAAAATCAGCGATTGCAGTCTTTGTTGTTTTCCCTTTACAGAAGCCATGCTGCTTGTCATTGATTATGCTGTAAATATTTAAGAATGATAAGAGTCTTTTATACACGACTTTTTCCATAATTTTTGAAAATACAGAAATTAATGATATAGGTCTATAGTTAGCGACATCTGTTTCGCTTCCTTTCTTATACAAGGGTTTGTAACTTTTGCAATTTTAAGCTGGTCAGGGAAGTGTCCGGTTACAAGTGACAAATTTATTACATATGTCAAAGCAGTTGTTATCTTGGGATAACATTTTTTGACAACATATTCTGGGATATCATCTATACCTGAGATTTTTTTGTTACCAAGTCCTTTAATTATGCCTGAAACTTCTAATTCGGTAGTTGGTGTTAAGAACATGCTCTTACCGTTATATCTGACTGCATTAACATTTGCTTCTTGGTTTTTTACTGA
>NW_019720708.1:14553-50992 GCF_002891405.2 Cryptotermes secundus | reverse complement strand
ACATTTCCTTCCTTCATTAGCCTGTTAAGAAATCTGAGTCTATTCCCTGATGTCCTTATACCTAGGGTCACCCATCTATTTGCATACTGTTTGCTCTTTAACCATTTTTTAGGCATTGCTAATTCATAGTAATATTGGAAAGTACCTAGGAACTCATTATATGCATCATTCGCTGATTTTTGCTTAAAGACGAGCTCCCAGGTCTCTTTATCTAGTAGACTGCATAGGTATTGGACATTCTCTTCTTTATATGATCTGGCCATTCTGCATTCTCCCTCTAATCTGGTTTGCCCTTTTTTGTTCTTGTGTTGCATCTGCACTCGTATTATCTGCACATTATGGTCAGAAAATCCTGTGTCGATCGCCTCTAGATTGTATTCCCATAAGTTCTTGTTAATTATTATTTGATCTATGGCTGTTTGACTTCTGGGACCTATTCTCGTTGGGACATTCACTACTGCTTGTAAGCCATGTGAATTTAACATTGTCTGTAGTTGTGGGTCCCCTCCATTTCTTAAGAAATCTATGTTGAGGTCGCCTACAATGATAATGTTCTTCCCTTTGATTAGTATCTTGCTAATTATTGTGTCCATGGCTTCAATGAATATATTAATGTTGCTATTAGGGGTTCTGTACACACAGATGATGATTGTGTTAAATTGTGTGAGTTCGATAATACTAGCCTCGAAATGTTCTTCTTGATTTAGGTTTACGAACAAGTTATAAGGCTTTGCTTCTAGATATTCCCTGACATAGATGCATGAGCCTCCATGTTGCTTATTCTTCCTACAGAATTTTGAAACAAGGGTGTAGTTAGCAAAATTATAATAACCTATTTCTTCATCCTTCAACCAATGTTCAGTAATACATAACACGTCTAGCTG
Source organism: Cryptotermes secundus (assembly GCF_002891405.2). Taxonomy (NCBI): domain Eukaryota; kingdom Metazoa; phylum Arthropoda; class Insecta; order Blattodea; family Kalotermitidae; genus Cryptotermes; species Cryptotermes secundus. The sequence goes on along the minus strand of NW_019720708.1, from coordinate 50,108 downwards.
TAGTGTTTTATAAGTTAGTAGCACTTCTATGTTTAGTTTTTTGTTCCTTAAACTTTGCACGTTTTGATGAAATATTTTAATATTAGTGTTGTCTTTATATTTATTGTTGGTGACCTTGAGTATACCAGCACTATGTTTATCTATAAAAAGTCTTTACTTAGCTTGAGTGGGATTTTCCTTGTTCTGGTTGTCATGCGAACTTCCTGCCGCTCCCTCTCTGGTATCGCCACGCAGTTAGGGGCTGGGTTTACTGGATTCTCCTTTGATGTATTCCCTTGGGTATCTGCAGTCTCCTCTCCTTGTGGTTCCTCGCACTTTGCTGCCTTGTTAGTACCCTTGGCTTTTTTATCTTGGCTCTTGGTTGGCTTTATGGGCTTTTCCTGGTTCACTGTTTCTTCCTGATCTCCAATTTTATTCTGCATTTCCAAGTTTATCTCCTTCAGATTGTCCGCTTTCCATTGGATTTCTATGGGGATTGTTCCTACCTTTGTTGAGTGGCGTTCAATTTTCTTGGCCAGTTCTTTGGAGACTAACTCTTTACCGCTAGTGGTGTGGTCTGAAGCATTTGAATCCCTCTCAGAACGTGAGTTTATGTCCGCACATTTTTGTATTCTTCTGTGTAGGTAGCTTCTTACCTTACTGTGGGCTTATCCTTTATAAATGAAGAGGCCTAGCGTAGATGCAGACAGCCTTTGTAAGAGGAGACCAAAGCTCAGACTGAACCAAGAAGAGGATATTTACTTTGTAATAGGATATACATATTGAAACCAGGTTTTATTCACAGATTATTTAATGATGCTCTTTCAACTGCAGAAGTTGTATATTTTCAGGTGAGTCGGAGTGTCATTATGAATGCTGTAAGGATTGGTAGTGATAAATTTCTAGGCTTGTATCTGGGAAGAATTCATGGTTTTTCATAATCTCTCCGGGAGAGTTCCAGGATGGTACTTTCAGGTAGGCCATGACTGGCTACTTCAGAATGTTTATCTTCTCCCATTCATGACCATCTTTCCATCCAGTTCGACCTTGTATCTTCAGTTGGAGTAGTAATATTTAAGAGCCTAAGAATTCAGCAAGAATTTTTAAGGGCCCAAACATAGCTTGTTTGCAAGGTGCTGTCCTGGATTTTTCCAAGAGAGACCGGGAAACTTCAAGAGCTCACCTCAGTCAAGTTAACAGGAAACCTGATGCCTTTTATATATTCACCATGTATAAATCTTTATCATTACATCTGCATCATCCTACTTGGTTGTCCTGTTTTAGCGAAGCTTGCCTGCTCAGTGGCTGTCATTTTAAAGAAGTCAGGCAAATTTCTCATGCCTTTTGTTTTCCTGGTTAGAGGCTGTAGCAGAGATTATAAATCATTATTGTGTGGCTTCCATGTTCCAGTGTCTTGTTTATGCTGAAGTTGGCTTGAATCTCACTCATGTCTTAGATATTTGTCTGCAGCCTTTTATATTTTTTTTTTCTGCATTGGCTTTTGCTAATAGCATTTTACTCAGATTGTATAGTCTTCTGGCTTTTGCAGTGCATTGAATTGATAAATATTACATATGTTTCTGAGGACAATTCTGCCTTGTTGTCTGGGTCAAAGTCGATTGCCAGGATAATCGGTAATCCTCCCCAGGTTCAAACCAGTGCTCCTTAAATACAGATGTAGAGCATTACTGCTACACCACCGCTTCCACATCGGCTCTGGGATCTACCCAGCCTGCTGTGTAATGAGTTCCAGTGGCTTGTTTCATCAGAGTGAAACATGACGTATGTGAGCCGAACACTGACATCCATCGACGTGTCTCAGGAGAAGGCTCAGTGGTGGGCTTCTCTGAGCATTGATATGTTGGGTTTTTGGCCTTTATCCATCGTCCTGGTTTTAAGACCCAACTGAATAGGTGTTTTCCTTCACCTGAAGACGGAAACAGATCCAGTTTCCGAAACGTCGTGTTTTTATTTATCTTAAAAACCAGGACGATGGATAAAGTCCAAAAACCCAACATATCAGTGTGTTATACACCATCGTCAGAATCCTATAGTAACTACTTCTCTGAGCATGATAGTGGAATTTAATGATAGTGAATTTAATTTAATTTAATTTCATTTATTATTTAAATTCAATAAATCCTTTTTGGCCAAGCCAAGGATGTAGAACAAATCACAATTAAATCAAAATATACACGAGAACACTTCATAAAATAGAACTCACATACAGAACAGTCATAAAACGAAATTATACATAGTGATAATCAAACCACAAAAAAGTGGAAATTGTTCATGGTGTAGTCAATTGAACTACAACCCATAAAAGTTTACACAACACAAGGAAAAGGTTTGTAAGGAAACAGTCATGGTCTGATTTGAGGTACTGTACTCTGGCATTTATTGGAAGGAATGGAGGAAAACCGCGAGGTAGCTGGTGTCCTGGCCGAGATTCGACCAGAGTACCTTAAGAATACATGTCTAGAGCATTATAGCTATGGCAGCCTGCTCAGTAGTTAAAGCTGCTTGAAAATAAATGAACAAGTTAAGCAACTAAGAAGTTGTTCACTGATATCAGGACATCTAACCACAATATAACATGACTTAAACTTTTGTGTGGTGTAATCTGATAAAACTGTGTATGGATTTTAAGAAATAATATATTTTTGTCATATATGGAAAATTACGTATGTTTCTATTTATTTCCTGATTTTCACATGTCACATCCCAAAATTATTTTTTTAGTACTGTAGTGATAATATGCATTACTATGTATCACATTTATGTATACATTAAAATGTTAATATTAGATTACTTCTCTGACAGGAACACTGAGAATAACTCACTCATTTATTACATTTTAGATGGAATATTCTCTCTCTGCAATAAAATTGTAATGATCTGTGTGAAATTATGGTAACACAGTCCACAAATAGAGAACTGCATGCACTGGTTGCATGTAGTACTAATTCTGCCAGTAGATAGATATGCCTTTCTGTTGTCAGCTGTTATTTTTTCTTATTTAAGAGAACTTAATGTTAGATGATATGGTAGCAATGATGAATGTGGATATATTGTGAGTATGCAGAGCCTCTATTATGTCATAGAAACCTAGGTTTGAGCAAAGTACATGGAAGTTGTAAAACAGAAATCAATATGTCACAATAGTCCTCCCTTGAATAATTGGATTATCCACACCCAGTAAGCTCCACCCTTCCAAACACGTCTCACCCACAAATAAATGCATTTTTAATGTTATATTTGTTTTAAGGACAATTGTAAGCTTTTAGCATATTAGTGTATTTTTGTATTATTTGGAAAGTGGGCATTAATTATGTCTTTGTGACCTAAAAGTCTGAATGTCAAAATGTACAATGCACAGGCAAATGTGCTACTTTGACTTTTGATAATTCTGTTGGTATGCACCAACTGTTTGCTGGTATGCTTATGTGACTATACCAGCTGAAAAAGAGCATTCTGCAGTACATAACATGATTGTGGCTTTTATCTGAACATCTGATTGAGATAACTAATGAACCATTTGGTATGGAGGAATCATAAACACAGGCATATGAAATTTGTATTAGAGCTTCTTTTATATGTTAACATTTAATAAAATGACAGTATTGAGTGGAAGCTGTGATAGAGGACATACAGAGAAATTCTTCATATTTGGTCATCAGGGTTGTGACATCGTGTTGTCTGGTAGGGAGTACCATCATTTCAGAAGGAGAAGCTGCCTCCCAGACTACAACATGATGTAATAAACCAGAAGACCACAACATGAATATTCACTGCCATGCAAATCTTAAAAAATTTGCTTACAGAGAAATAGATCATTAAGTTGTATAATGATATGGCACTCACTGTCAAATAAGATGGCATCATATCCCAAAAGAAAGTTACCAAGTAACTTAGCTCAAGTGGTGAGGGAGGTGTCAGGTTCAAATCTTGGCCTGTAGACAAGCGACCTTTGACTGAGTTTTTTTAGTGATTTTTCTCAGTCCCTCCAGTGTGACACTAGGATAACACCTTAAATTATGCTACAACCACTTCTTCCACATCCTTTGCAGCTTGTTAGCATATTCATAATCACCAAATCATTTGATGCTGTACAGTTTGAGCTATTGACAGCATTATTAAATAAATTGCATATAAGCAAGATTTCATTGATACATGGAATTCCTGATGACCTCTGTTTATAGAATTAAGCTTCTGAAGGAATCCAAGACAGAAGTATTGTCATGTCTTCATGATCTTATTCCAAATAAAATTTTGTGAAATTTTTCACTTTTTCATTTAGAAGAATATAATGCAGCACACAGTATGGACCAGCCTGCATTAACCAAAAATTCATACTACAGAATGAAATTGATTTGGCTTATTTTCACACTGCTCAAATGAACTGTCAAGTTTCAAAAAAGGAGTTTAAGTTGGTCGTTAAAGAGATTATAGGGAGATGAGTCTGGGATGGGTCAATAAATGATCCAACCCTCAGCCTAGAAATCAACTATCCTGATTAACTTTTTCATGGGTTTTCTCAGTTTCTCCAAGCAAATGTCAGGAAAGTACCTCAGGAGATGAAACATGGTCATAGTGGAACAATGGACTACATTGTATCTTCATTTTCTTCCAGTGAATGCCTGACTCTTATTCTCTGATATATCTGAAAGTAAAAATAATATGGAACACCTCCAGCAGACAAGAATTATATACTGATTGAGAATGTTTGAAGGATTCTAGTTTTATATTAGCATGTAAAAATAAGCAGCCTTGAATGTACCACCTTTAGTATTCTCAGAAATTTCGGTCTGTGTTGAAAATAAAAATTTATGAAATGAGCTCTCACAAAATAGACTTCAGCAGAAATAGATTATGGTTGGTTTGTTTCTAAGTTATTAACTGTATGGGATCTGTAGTATTGTTCAAGACAGATATGACAGTATAGAAAATACATTTTTCTTTAATAGGATATGAAATGTTTTAAACACCATCATCATCATCATCATCATCATCATCATCACACTGTCAGGTTGGGTGATTTATAGTCCCTTATCACCTCAGCTGCTGGTTATTAATGTTGCAGGTTTTAATTAATTTTGAAATTTTAAGCTACCTTGTAATTTATTTTTAGGAAATTATATTATTCAGATAAAGCTTTAAGAGTTTTAGGATATGTTTAATATCTCATGCAATAAAAGGGCTCCTGAAGATTACCTGAAAGGTAGAAACATCTCAGGTTGGGAAACACTGTATGATAATTGTGTCTGATTGTTATTTCATATGTAAATGTTTGATGATAATACAATATGGTTTCAGGTGTTGAAATTTTATTTCCCTTCAACAGTTTCTAAGTAGTGACTTGCAGAACTTATTAAATGTTTAGTTTGAGTCATCCTATGTTATAAACTGTACTGTTTATCAGTTATACCTTTACCATCTAACAGTATGTTTCTCATGAGCTTAATTCTCCAACAGTGCATTTCAAACATTAGACTATCATCTGGTGAATACTTCAGTTACTGTGTGAGGACATTATAACAGTAATATGAAAGATATAACTCTTATAAATGTGACTTGAATGTACACAGTATGTTAGTATGTAATTTTAATTTCCTGTTGTTGACACCATCAATTTGATATTTAATTTTACATAAAGGGTTTCAGTGCAAAGAACAGTATTTCTTTGTTTCCATGGAGGTATCCACCCAATGGTAGTCAGAGAGCCAAACATGTTGTAAAGGGACATGGGTTATTTATGGTGAAGGTATAATTAAAGAACAATTTTAGGTGTTCTTTAGGATAATTAGTGTGTGATTTTATAGACTTTTGAGGCACTGAGCGTGAATTGTGCGCAGTAGATATTAAATTAAATAGCTAGTCCCATTATTTATTTCATTGTATTTTGAAAACGATTTTCTTTTCTTTAGGTCATGGTAAAACTCACAAAGATGCCGCCAGTGTCCGAGCCACACATCCCATCCCAGCTGCCTGTGGTCTTTATTATTTTGAAGTGAAGATAGTCAGTAAGGGGAGAGATGGCTACATGGGTATTGGACTCAGTGCTCAAGGAGTCAATATGAATAGGCTTCCTGGTAACAATATCTGTACATGCAGCACTTTTTTATGTAAAATGAAAGGTGCCAGTAGTTGTCTATGATAAGGAGGAAGGAAAGTTGTGGGAGGACATAAGTTTCTTGACATGTAGTTTCACCAGTGTATCTGGAATCAATTAAAATTGGGAGTTTAAATTATGGAATAGTTGTACTGTCTTCTGGTATGTGATACCCTGTAGTCCAGTAGAAGGTCACCATTGTTTCAGAGGAACATACTGCCTCCATCCTCTGGGTTAGAGATGGCGATCTTCTTTTGTACTAACTATCACATCCCAGAATAAGCACTGTTCATAGTTAACATTGTGAGAACCTCAAAGCCAACTTGAATTACAAGTTTAGAATTGTAACTTTAGTGCATCATTTTTATTCCTATATTTATTTACGTTTTTGTACTGTGTTGAAAAATCCACAACAGTATACCATTGCATGGTAACAGAAACAAATGAGGAAATATGTACATAGTGTAACAGTTCTGGTGCATTCATACCTTTAAAACTGGTAAGACTTATGCAGAATGTGTGCTGGACATAAAATGTTTCACTTTTCTCTACAAATGTTGTTCGGTACATTTTTGACGCATAGAAATATTTAACTAGTTACATTTGAGATGCATTCATCAATGTAGTTCCTCATCTAAAGTGTCCTTTATTATTGTATGATGTTATTAAAAGCTGGAATGTGTTGACAGACTTCAGTAAATCTCCCCATTATCAGACTGGAAACCTGCTGAGTAGTTCTCAGGCTGTTACTGTAGACAAACATGGTGAAGCTGACAGGCACATTTTCAACTTTTCAATGTGAATGCACCAAAAAGCTCTACATGAATGCATTAGATAGAGGAAATACAGTAAAGAGTTTTTGTCTTCTGGGATATAACACTGCGTAGTCTGGCTAATGTTAGCCAGCCTTCCAGAAGGTCACATTACATCCATCTTCAGGGTCAAAGGGGAACATGACACCTCCATCTTCAGGGTTGAAGCAGGCAGTAAGCACAGCTTCTCTGCTTGACATACTTTTCAACCCTGTGGATGGAGGCAGTGTGGTTCTCAAGAATGTTGGTTGGCTTCCACAAGTCTACATGTAATTATATCCCAGAAGACAACTCTTTGTGGCCACTGCTTTGAGAACATCACTATAGTAGTCTGCAGACTTTATCATGCATGTGGAATTAGGAATTCCAGAATGGTCTAAGACAAGGTGATGCTTTATCACCACTCCTTTTCAACTTTGCTTTAGGATATGCCATTAGGAAGGTCCAGGGAAACCAGGTGGGATTGAAATTAAATGGGACACATCAGCTGTTGGTCTATGCTGTTGGTGTGAATCTATGGGTGAAAACATAGATACCATGAAGAAAAACACACAAACTTTAATTGATGCATGTAAGGAGGTTGGTCAAGAGTGAACACAGAGAAAACCAAGTATATGTTGCTGTCTCGTCACCAAAATGCAGGGCAAAATCATGACATAATGATAAGAAAGAGATGTTTTGAAAATGTGGCACAGTTCAAGTACTTGGGAATGACGATAACAAATCAAAACCTGATTCAGGAGGAAATTAAGAGGAGATTGAACTTGGGTAATGGTTGCTACCATTCAGTCCAGAACCTTTTGTGTCCTCGTCTGTTGTCCAAAAACATAAATGTTAGATTATACATAACTATAATTTTGCCTGTAGTTCTGTATGGGTGTGAAACTTGGTCTCTGACATTAAGGGAGGAACATAGACTGAGGGTGTTTGAGACAGGGTGTTGAGAGTATTTGGACCGAAGAGGGATGAAGTGACAGGAGGCTGGAGAACACAGCATAATGAGGAGCTTCATAACTTGTACTCTTCTCCAAGTATAATTAGAATGATCAAGTCAAGGATGATGACGTGGGCAGGCATATAGCACGAATGGGGGAGATGAGGAATGCATATAGGATATTGGTGGGAAAGCCAGAAGGAAGGAGACCACTGGGAAGACCAAGGCGTAGGTTGGTGGACAATATTCAAATGGATCTTAGAGAGATAGGATGGATTGGATAGATCTGACTCAGGATAGTGACCAGTGGAGGGCTCTTGTGAACACGGTGATGAACCTTCGGGTTCCATAAAATGCTGAGAAATTCTTGAGTAGCTGCAAATTTGGCTTCTCCTCAAGAAGGGCTCAGCTCCATAAGTAAGTAAGTATGAAAAGAATAACTGTGATAATGTCTTTTGCTTGTAGGTTGGGACAAACACTCATATGGCTACCATGGTGATGACGGCCATTCATTTTGTTCTTCCGGAACAGGCCAGCCATATGGGCCAACATTCACAACAGGCGATGTTATAGGCTGTGGAGTTAATCTTATTGACAATACTTGTTTCTATACAAAAAATGGACATAATCTGGGGATAGCATTTACAGATTTACCAGTGAGTGTGTTCAGTTTTATCTTATGTTACAGTACTGAAGACTTTTTGAAATGGTTCCCATGATGTTGTAATGGATTCAGCAAAGAGATTAAAATTATTACTTTGCCAAAAGGAAAATATGGTTTATTTGACACTAGAATCCTATGTTATGATGGCAGGAATGATATATTTGATAAGAAATATTCAAGAAAAGCCCGACATTTGTAATGAATATTGTAGAACAGAGTGTATAGATGCATCCATAAGAATGTTCTTGTGGAGCATTCTTTTCAGTAAAATCACATTTGTTACTTTCCTCATAAATGTTCTGCCATGTTGCATTTCGAGATGTGTTTTTGCCAGCTTATGTACTTCATAGGCCTTGATGTTCATTTATTACAGACAAATGTGTTGTTGCACAACTGATCACATTGCATAGAGGCAGAAATGTGTTTATTTATGTAATTATTTGTATTTTGATAAATATTTACCATATCAGGAAAGAAATTTTACGTAGCAAAGAGAACTGTAGTTTGTGTTGTGTACTAATCTTTTGCACTCAGATAAGGGGCAGGTTGTAGGAACATACCTGATGTGTCCCCCATGGCTTCCTATCTCCAAGCCCAGAAAATAAAGCAATAAAAATATACACTCTGGAGATCCCCTCGGGGACTTGTCCAACAAAAAGAAAAGCCATTTGACTGGAAGCTGTGCTCTTAAATTTCCATGTTTTAGAAAAAGAGAATGCGGCTATCAGCACTCCACTTACCTTCTGAAGAGCAAAACCTGGCATTAGTCACATCTTAAGAGTCCTGTCTGCTAAACATCCCCAACTTGAAAATATAACGCAATCCAAGTCAGTCTTTGTGTCAGTGTCCCATCCAATGTAGACAGGAGGAGAGGCATCCTGGAGGTTCATGGAAATTTTGGAAAGCATACCAGTTCAGTTAGGAGTAAGGATAGCAAACACGCGTAGAAAGTGCGATTGAACACAAGGATATTGCCTTAGGAGCACTCCTTGATATAGAGGGAGCTTTCCATAGAACCTCATTTGATATAATCAAACAGGCTGCTGGAAGGCATGGCACAGAGCCTGCAATATGCAGGTGGATCAGTGCTGTGCTAGAAAGCAGAACCATAGCTGCTACATTATCGGGAGAGACCTTGGGGGTGTACGCGTCTAGGGGGTGTCTGCAGGGGGGCCTGCTCTTGCCTCTGCTGTGGAACCTGGTCGTTGACGATCTCCTGTGGGGACTTAATGATGATGGGTATTATTCAGTAGGATATGCTGATGACATTGCAATCCTCTTAAATGGAAAATTCATTTCGATAGTATCAGAGTGTCTTCAAACAGCTCTGTACACAGTCCAATGATGGTGTGAAAGAACAAGCCTTTCCATCAATCCCAATAAGATGGTAATTATACCGTTTACAAGGAAGAGAAATATAAAGGGCCTTAAGGAACCGACCCTCTTCGGTAAGAATATCCAGCTCTCCAGCGATTTCAAGTACCTTAGTCTAGTATTAGACAAGGGACTGACATGGAAAAAGCAGCTGGACAAGGTCATTAACAAAGCCTATAAGGATTTTTGGACATGCAGAAGCATGTTTGGTAAAACTTGGGGACTGCAGCCGCACGTTGTGCTTTGGATATACACTGCAGTTGTATGACCCATAACTACATACGGCACCACAGTATGGTGGCCCAGAGTTAAACTCAAGACAAGCAAGGCAGAACTTAGCAAATTGCGAAGGTTGGCTTGCTTGGGTATCACAGGAGCAATTCAAACATCTCCAACAGCTGCCATAGAGACACTCCTTGGACTCCCCCCACTGCATCTACAGTTGGAGGCAGAGGGCAGAGGCCAGGGCAGGAATCTACCGTCTCCAGTGCAGTGATCAATGGAAACCTAAATCCGATAGTTTCAGACATGCATATATAACTCAGGACATGAAAAAAGAACCCATATTACAAATGGGGTCTGACAAAATGATACCGAGACATGTATATGAAAAACCCTTCACAGTCAGATTTCCTGACAGGGGTGAATGGGAAGACGGGTTTCGGCCCAATAGAAAAGGGGGACTGATCTGGTATAGAGATGGTTCCAAGATAAATAAGGGCACTAGAGCTGGTGTGTTCTGCTATGGCACGAGGTGGACACTTAGTTTCAGCCTCTGGCAGTACACGACAGCATTCCAGGCAGAAGTATATGCCATTAAGGCATGTATTATGGAGAATCTAGATAGGTACTACAGAAATAGGAACATCTACATTCTATCCGACAGCCAAACTGCACTTAAAGTGCTTGACAAACACCAGATCAACTCAAAATTGGTCTGGGAAACGCTCATGGAACTGGCCAAACATAACAGTGCACAACTGATATGCGTGCCATATGAGTGCATGAGGGTATTGCTGGAAATGAAATAGCAGACCAATTGGCCAAGACTGGAGCTGAATATCCATTCATAGGACCTGAACCAGCCTGTGGCATCTCTGTAGGAGTCACCAGAAAGGCAATCGGGGACTGGATAAACATGAAGCACAAGAAATACTGGGGATCCGTGACTGGACTCAGGCAAGCAGAGGGACTCATACAAGGACCCTCTACTAAAAGAGCGAAGGAACTATTGAAGTTAAACAGGAACCAGCTACGATGGGTGGTAGGACTACTTACAGGACACTGTCACCTCAAAGGACACCTCTTCAAACTGGGACTAAGGACACCTCTTCAAACTGGGACTAAGTAATAGTCCAACTTGTGAGAGGTGTCAAGAAGAAAATTAAACAGCCACACATATCCTTTGTGAATGTGAGGCTTTAGCTTATTTAAGATTGCATCACTTGGGTCAATATTTTATGGAACCAAGTGACTATTTCAACGTCCCCACGTACAAAATCCTATGCTTCATTCGAAGCGCAGGATTGTTGAGGTTATAATCAGAAGAGGCATAATAGATCACTGTGGTTGCGGTGCAAGGGCCAAGAAGGCCCACCCCTTATACATTCATTCTTTCATTCAAGGATAGCAAAATCGGTGTAGCAACAGGTTATGGGCTGGATGGACCAGGTTTGATTCCTGACAATGCAGGGTTCTTCTATTCCCACAACATCCAGACTAAGTCCGAGGCCCACCCAACATCACATCAGTGGGTATCAAGGACTCCTTCCCTGGGGGTAAAGTCGGTGGGGCATGAAGCTGACCACCCACCCCCATTTAGTGCTGAGGTCAAGAATGGTGGAGCTATACCTCCACTCCCCCATATGTCTTCATGGCATTAACTCTTTGACTGGCGCGAAGGGTATTTAAATCCCATCCCTGTCCTGGCAATCCCTTTAAACCTTATGTCGCTAAAATGCATGTTGTTACTTTTTCCTAAACAACTTCAACAAAAATTGGTTTTTAAAAACGAAATTTTTAGGAACTAATTAAAATACAATATTTTATGCAATAAATGCTTTTCCACACCTCTTTCTTTGTTTTTCTTCGTGTGATAAACATTGAAACATGAAAGTTTGCAGAGAGCCACACCACAGCCTGCACACATGATACTTGTTTCTTTTCTAACCTTGTGATTAGCACTCACACGACACTTTCTCAGGGCACCATTCTTCTTATTGTTACTGTTAGGAACATGGACCATTTTGTGAATTTTCAAGCCACCCTCTAGACGATTTGCTGGCTCTTTCACTGGTGGTCTTTTCAAGGTCGAGGGCGGAGGCGTGACTGCACTCTAGTCTGACCCAATAGATTCGTCATCCACTTCATTCCTTGACTTTTCTCCCTCTCCACACTGTTTGTTTGGTTCAGTCATTTTTCTACACAGTCCAATATAAAATCTTTGAATCTGTAATTTCTCTTCTTGTATTTTTCGTTTGTTGTGTTCTTTTTGAATAGAATGAAACTATTCAACTGCAAAGACATGTTTTGTCCAAACCATGGGTGTGAAATATGGGCCTAGTGGACAAATATTCTTCAATTTCAGGGCGTTTGTCGATTCCTGTCATGAACACAATTCCTAAGTATGTCCAGATTTCATCTGATGTGACATAATTGTAATTGTGTTTTCGAGAGTGAGGAGCTAACTCATGTGTGTTGAAGTGCTGGTGAGCATAGCGATTGGTTTCAGTTGTGATGTGATTTACCAAGTCGTCATCCAGAAAAAATTTTAATCCATGAAAAGGGATGCATTTTATGTGTTATATCAATTTTGATCCCGAAACTATTAGCAAATGGAAGTATTGGGGGTACAATGTCTCCGTACGTTCATGAGATGGGCGTGTCAGGCACCACACTCGTGGTAGGTAAATGTTCATGATTACTGTCTTGTGGATCATTGCCTATCACTGTATTATTGTCACTATCAACTTCATCCAATTCAGGAATCATTATTTCATCGCCACTATCATCATCAGAAAAAATCTCGTTCACAACATTTTCCAGCTGGTCTGTAGGAACACGAAGACACTTGCTGCAAGAAGCTATAGTGAACTGAATGAATGTGAAATATTTTCTGACCTTTACCTTCTCAGAGGGTTCTGACAGTAATATAGACCCCCACAAAGTTTACAAGGGTTCTTTACAAACATGCACAAAAACTATCATATATATGTCTTTGGTTGATGAGTGCCAAGAGAGCAAAGAAGGGACGAGATTTTCAAAGCGTTAAAACACGCCAACGCCAGGGAACGGCTGGCATCGTCCGGGCGTTAAAACACGCCCGCGCCAGTCAAAGAGTTAAGCTTAGGGACAACTTTACCTTATCTTACCAGTTCCCTTGACGAGTAGCTCTGCCCAAATGAAGGGACTGTATCATGCAGTGGTGTACAAAGTACTGACGACAGAGCATGCTGGCATCTTCCATAACCAAGACCATCCAGAATGGCAATACTTTTATATAAGGACTCATTCTGGAGAAACTGGTATGTGTTTTGGAATTCCTGTAAAGTGTGGATATGACTTACCTAAATTAAATTCAGCCAGCTGCTTTAGTGTATGCTCATTATACCAGATATCATCAATATCCATCTACAGTATATAGTCTCATCACTGAAAGCATTGTTAAACAGTCTACAGAACTAAATTAATTGAAATCCATGCAGTATTTTTTCAGATGAAGGATTTGGGCAGACCCACCAATTCAGTCATGATGTTTTGGGTCCCTCACATTCTCCTGATCTTGATGATGTCAGGACTGAATACAGTATTTTGACACGTAGTCACATTGTACATATTATAAAGTTATGGTTATGTTGGACACAACAGTAATATTACTCTTCTCTTCATAGCCAAACCTGTATCCAACGGTTGGGCTTCAGACACCAGGAGAAGTAGTGGATGCCAACTTTGGACAAGCACCATTTGTATTTGACATAGAAGACATGATGCTTGAACTGAGAGCTCGGACTCAACTTACTATAAATCAGTACCCAGTGCCCGACTACAAAGGCGAGTGGCAAGCCACATTACATAAGTAAGTTGCTGATGTTTATGTACCTTCCTTTGTCCAATTAGTTTAACTAGTTATCTTTACCAAGCAGCTGCTTTAAAAATTGAGATGGAAATTGGAGAATAATATTAAGGTGAATGTTATATATTCACCTTAGAGAAAAATATATGTATTAATTAAAAGTTGTAGTTATTAAGCACACTTTATGTATTTTAACATATTCCATCAAACCATTTTATTATAAGAAAGTTATTTGTATTATAGTACCTATTTAATGTTCACCAAAAGCAGTGTCCAAGCTCATGTTATAATCACATCTTCCAGTGTATGCCTGATTGATATGCTACACACTGTCTGCAATTCCCATGCATATGTGGACAGTAGACAGGCATGATTTGGTGTTCTCATAGCTGAGACTGTGAAGAATGTAATACCATGTAGTTTGGTAGAAGTTCTCTGATCCCAGAGGCATGTACTGCATCCATCTTCAGTTATGAAGAGTAAGCCAAGCAAGAAGCAGGCAGTAAGCAGAGTGCTCTGCTTGCTGAATTATTGAATCATTCATTCTCCCTGCCATATCCTGTAATTGCATACTTGATATATTTTTGTATAACTGTTTATGCCATTTAACAAATGTTATTGTCTTCATAAATTACATAGTGTAATGTAATTTATGCTTTGTTATGATGTTGGATTGGACAAGAACCGGTGTTTTCAACATGGTGTGGCCATTATTGGTATAGCAACTGGCTATGGCTGGATAACTGAGGGGTCAGAGTTTGAGTCCCAGTAGTGTCGAGAATTTTCTCTTCTCATTGTTGTCCAGACTGGTTCTCGGGTCCTCCCAACCTCCTATACAATGGTTACTGGGGGCTCTTTCCCCGGGAGTAAAGCGGCCAGGATGTGAAGGTGACCACTCACCTCCAACTAGTGCCGAGGTCAAGAAAATGTGGATCTGTACATCTGTACATCCACTGTGCCATACGTCATCATGGTGCAGTGCTTAATTAGTTAAGCACAAGGAGAACTTTACCTTTGTGATGTTGGATACATGTTAAGATGTATTCATCTTGCAGGATGGTATCTACTTATCTTGTTCATCATGGGTATTGTGCCACAGCAGAATCCTTTGCCCATGGTACTGGACAGGTCTTTGATGAAGAAATAACATCAATAAAAAATAGGCAAAGTAAGTGGTTACACATGGCTTTTAGTCTGAAGAGTTTAATTCTACAGAATACACATGGTACTGAACAGGAGCCAAAAATAACTGTAAACTGTTAACACACAGATAAGTAACATAGGATTATATGGACCCTATATATCAGGCATGTCCAACGTGTAGATCGCGGGACAATTTTTGGTCGATCTCATAGGCCTATAAGGAAATTATACGTAAAAAGCATGTAAATTCACTTGTAATATAATAGGATTATATTTCGATTTTGAAGGGAAATATGTATTAGTCATTCCTATTTTTCTGTACTGTCAATGTATGTTGCTCTTACAACAAACATCATCTGTCATATTATTTTTACCACTATTTTTGCTTAAAGCGAGGTACGACCATAGGAGTGGGTGGTAGATCACTGGCAGTTTTGACACTAAAAAGTCAATCACAACCTGTTTGAAGTTGGACATGCCTGCTATATATAAATACATTTTTTGTTTTGATGTAGTTTTGTTGATTTTCCTTTCTCCCCCTACCTCCCACCTTGCGAAATGGCAATTACTGCATGAGTTGTTTGTCTCATTCAAAGTTTCCAGAAAATTTCTTTCTTCCTTATTTTATACAACTCCACTTCCACAGCTAGAGTCGGGATAGCGCAGTCAATATAGCGACTAGCTACTGGCAAGACGACCGAGGGGTCGGAGTTTGAGTCCCAATGTGGTCAAGAATTTTCACTTGTCTATGTCGTCCAGACCGGCTGTGGAGTCCACCCAACCTCATATGCATTGGGTACTGGGGGTAATGCTGCTGGGGCATGAAGCTGCCTGCTCACCTCCAACTAGTGCTGAGGTCAAGCAAATGAGGGTCTAGACATCAACTCCCCCCTACACCCTCATGGCGTAGTGCTTGCTTAGTTAAGTACGGGGACAACTTTTTTTTTTTTGCCTTTGCACTTTCACAGCTGCTTGTATTCCATATTGTTGAATGAAAAGATGGTATGAATGGTAAATTTGGAAAAATATGGAAATAAATAGTAATTATTTATTTTAAGCTGCTATCCTAGAATTTGGTTGGAGGAACTGAATAAGGCCACAAAATATCAATCATAATACGCAACTTTCAGGCCAAGAACGGAATGCAGAACCTCGAAACACAAAGCTGGAAAATTAACCAGTCAACTGTAAAATTCACTTTCTTGAAAAGAGGATACAGATATTTTGTTTGTTTTAGTTTTCACCACTACCAGCGGTGATGGTTTTGTAAATTGTGAAATGGGATCAACAACAATTAGTACCATTCAGTCATAATAGCCTTTGACATTTTGTGTGGTAGCTGTAGTGTAATTCTAACAGGGGTTAAGTCTTCATTCTCAGAAATCACAGAATCGTATTTTGTTCTTTTCATTTAAATGAAGCGCTGTTTTTAATTAAAATTTTGGTAAGTGAAACTCATTGTATAGTCTAGTAAATACAGTAATTACAAGCATGCCATTCTGTAGGTCTTTATAGCAATGATATGCAAAGTGTATGGAGGGATAAGAGTGTTTTGTAATATTTATAGGATTGGGCAGACTAATGTCATTTAGAATTTTTTGTTATAAAGGACTAAGTATTTTTATGTATTCACTTTGTTTCTCATACTTGTGTTGTTCTGTTGTTTTAAGAATTGAATGCTTATCATACTTCATGTTCTTGTCGTGCATTGACAAGATGTATGAATTTATATTTGAAATATATGGTACAGTATTTGAATGAAATTTTTCTTTTGTTGACAGGAATCCTGAAATTAGTTTTAGCTGGTCGAATGGGTGAAGCCATTGAGAAAACAAGCAGTCTATATCCAGGATTATTAGAGCACAATCAAAATTTGCTCTTTCTGCTCAAGTGCCGTCAATTTGTAGAAATGGTAAATGGATCAGACTCTGAGGTTTGTCCTCCCCGTTGTCCCAGGGGTCAATGTATCTTCTCTCCTCTACATCCATCATCCTCAAATACACCACCTCACCCTACTAGCCCCATTCCGACCTCAGTAATACAGTCTACTAAGAGTTACGGTAATAATCGGAGCCGAGGACACTCCTCCACCGTCGAGGAGAACAACCTGAACAATGTGGCTATGAATGGGAACAGTGGAGGGACAGGCGAACAGCCTGTGGGGGGATCAGCTGTCATCCGACTTCCACCAGGAATAGGGGAAGAAAGTGATGTGGAAATGGAGCCACAAGATGAAAGGAATGGACATTCATTAGTAAATAAAGCTGTATCTCCTGCCACTAATGGATATCAAAATGGAAGTAGCCATCAGCAAGATAAAGAGGAGCTTGATGATGTAGAAGATATGGGTAAGTGACCTTGTGCAAATGGAGAGGAAATTAAAGCATGACTAGGAGTGTGCTTATGGTATGTGACCTGCACTACTTAAACTAAATTCTTTGGTAGAGGAGTCCGAAAGGTGAAAACTACTGCCATTGGACATAAATCAGTAACTAATCTGTCCACTCTCTTCCCTTGCTTCCTGTCTTCCTCAGATCCAACCCAATGTTGTTCTCACATCACCCTCTTGAACTTCATAGTGGCCACTTTCCAAAGTTTTCCCACCATAGTCTGTATTCTTTTCTTATCTCACCCATATGAGGTAAATAACTTATATATTGTTCTAAAATTTCCCACTTGCATCATCCCTCATAGGTCTAAATATTTCCCTGAGCACTTTTTGAAACACCTTCTTTTATTGCTAGTGGGGTCCCTTGTGCTGCAGCCACTTCTTGCCTATTGTAGCAGCCCCAGATAATAGGTGAGGGTGATTATGGAGCAATTGGTGGAATGGAGATTGGCAGGGGAAACCGAAGTACTTGGAGAAAACCTGCCCCAGTGCCACTTTGTCCACCACAAACCCCCTTGACCAGACCTGGTCACTCATAAACTGTTAAACATATCAACTTGGTTCAAGCGTTAAATTGCTAAGATGTGTCTGAAGTTTTGTCTTACATTAGTATGTTTCGATATGTGCTCCATTTGTTGCTTGGCAGATATCAAGATGGTATCTGATCTTGTGCCAGGTCCACTGAATTGTATCAGGAGTTACTGGTCTGAACCTATCCTGGAGATGCTGGATATCCCAAATCTTTTTACCATCTGGAGGGCCAGAAGATTGGTCTGCCCCTCCTAATTCAGGCAGTGGGGAACTTCTCATTTAAGGCCTTGTGCACAGACTGGCAAAAATGAGGAGGTCCTCCATCCTGCATGAAAATGACCATATTCCCAGTTTCTTTGTCCAAGTCTTCAGTTTGTGGGAACAGATAATTTTCAAGCATATTCTGATAAGTGCCTCCAGTAATGGTGCTCTCCGCAAAAAGAAAGGGCCTACAACATGGTCACAAAGCAACCAACACCAAACATTCGCTTCTGCAGAGCCATGAAAATGCACGTCAATTTTGTTTGGTTGCTCTGATCCCCAAATTCAGCAGTTACGCCGGTTACTGCACCCATTCATATGAAAAGTCGCCTTGTCTGTTAAAAAAATCTGATGTAGAAAAGTTTCGTTGTCGTCAGTTTTGTTCAGCATTAAATTGGAAAAATCATAACATTTGAGGCAGTTGTCTGGTTTGATATCATGCTTCAGCTGACTCTTGCAGGCATAAAGGCATAAACACTTGTGAATGACGTTTTGCATGGTAGTTTTTGGAATCCCTAATTCTAAACTCCCATGAGTGATTGACTTTTTAGGACTTCTTACACAGGACTGTCTAATGTGCTCCACATTCTCTTCCGATGTTCTTGGTCAACCTGAAGATTCTGTTTCACAACACTTCCTGTTTATTTGAACTGTTTCAACCAGCAATTCATAACCTTATCACCTTGTACTTTTTCTCCTCTATGTAACCTTCGCCACTTACATTGCACTGTTACAATAGATTTCAATTCTGCATGCCACAATACAAACTCAGCCTTCTGTTGCATGGTTCACATTTTGCCTGAAACTGACTCGCACTGGGAGGGAAAACTAGTGGGGCTTAGGAAGTCTGACAGTCGGCTTCGTGCACAAGTTGTATCAATTTATCAGTCAACGAAAGCTTCTCAACATCGCTTGCTACCCACCATCAGCTGAGCATACCCAAAACTTATGTTCTTTCTTTCAAAACTTGAATAATTTTGATATGTTTGATAGTTTTTGAGTGAGAAGTTTTTATAGTCCTTGCATTCTTTTTCAGTGACTCTGTATATATGGGTATTGGATAATAGATTATAAATGTGCTTTCAAATTTTGGGTGGAACCTGTATTTCAGAGTGAAAAATATCAGCATTGCAGTCAAATTTTTACAATTTATTCTTCTAAGTATGGACAACATAGAAAGAGGCTTGTTAAAATAGTTCATGGTATTCTTTACTTTCATCATTCACTATAAAGAACAGGTAGTATGAAGTTGTTTCTGTGCACCACACATTGAAGGTGTATAAGGGAATGAAAGTAAAGCTCTAGAATTGTGCCCCTACCAGGAATCGAACTTCACATGCCTGCTCCATATCTACTCTTGTTACTATCTTGAGTGTTAGGCTCCCTAAAGACAGTGTGGGAGGTATAAAATATGGGCTAAAGAATTTGCTCGCGGCTCAGAGACACTTTCCTCAGTTGCAGCTGGCAGGTACTGGGATAGTGCCTCAAATTAGGCCATGATGTCATCATTCAGAATCCTTTCCAACTCATTATTCACAAACTTTGCTATATGGTCAGAGCTATTGGATACAGCAGGATCAGGACTGCAGTATTATGTGTTGCAGAAGTGGATCCCCCATCAGCGCGCCGTCAGTTATGTGGTGGCAGTAAGCCGGCTGTGGAGCGGATGTTGGAGTTTGGTCGTGAACTGTACAACATGAGCCTACATCTCAGGCAAGAGCAGGGAAAGAGTGAAAACAACAAAAAAATGCTTCAGGTACATAAAATTTGGTTGCAATACATTCCCCATTAACAATTTTATACTGAATTATAATGCATTGAATGGCAGAATGACCGCAATGATCGTGAATGATACCGGGTAGAAAGGGAACAAATTATGTCCTTTCTTAAGGCATCACTGTAGAAGATCCCTCAAGGGTCTAAGGAAAATACCACATACTGGCTATGTGGTCTTCAAAATAGGTGATACAACATAGTGACATTCGATATATTTAGTGTTGTGATTGCATTTGTGTAATTCATTATGTGCATATTTAATGAATAAACATAAATAGGTTTCAAATATTCTTGGTTTTATTGCATTTGGTAAAGATGTGTGGAATTGATAACAGAATTCTAGAGCTTTCTTTTCATTGCAAAGGAAAGTTCATAATCACTATCAGTTCATAAATTGTTGATTGGATTTAGGAAGAGAATATAAATTGTTAGCATGCCAGAAAGTATTTTTCTTCATGGTGAAATCCTGAAAGTAAGTTTTTGTGCTCAGAAACCAAATTCACACCACATTCACTGCACAGTAGAAACTGAATACCTGCTTTTTATTCTGGAGGTATTGGGTTCATGTGTCAAGCCATATTTCATCTCATGGTTTCAAATTGCAGACACATTTAAAAGTTCTGTTGTCTCTCATCCATGGATCTGGCTGTTTAGCAGTAAATGGACTTGCATGTCAAAGATCTTGAATTTGGGACCAGTCAGGTCCAATACACTTACCTTTCCCTGCTCTAAACTATGATGAAGATAAAACTTTTTTAATGTGAGAAATACCAGGCACTGTCATTGTCTACAAGCTGTTATCCAGTCCTAGCTAGGCTTCTTCTGTACAAGTTGTCATCGTCATCGTCGTCGTCGTTGTCGTCGTCATCATCATCATCATCATCATCATCATCATCATCATCATCATCACCACCATCACCACCATCATCATCATTGTTGTCATCATGACTTGGGATATGATTTACCTCATTGGTCTCACCACCTCAGAAATGGACTTCATTATTCCCATGGGAGGAAGGGGCTAGAAAGTTTGAATAGACCATACCTCAACACATTGTCTACAGTTTCATTTATTTACTTCTCCTGATATACAATTTATTGTCCTTTAAAAGCAGTTATTTTGTCATTTAATATGTATAATTCTTACCAAATGCGCTCATTTTCTGATATATGGCAGAGTATAGTCTGCTACTGATAACAGGAGTGAAGTCTCTAAAGTTGTTATTCCAGTATGATGTATTGTAAACAAATAAGAATAGACACTGTAGTAGGGAGTGAAATAATTGTGATGCTTATGGTATCAGATATTGTATTTAAAGAAACTTGGAAACAGAGTAAATTAATCAACTTTCAAAGGATAAATGGCACAGCAATAATCATCTTGAAAAATTAAACCTCTTGAGGACACTCATAACTGTGGAAGACAACAGCAAAATGTTTTTATCGTATGGATCAGAAGTTTGGAGAGTAACTGGAAATTACAAAATAAGGCTTGGAGCTACTGAATCATGTTTTATGAGATCAGTAATGGAAGTTTCACTCTGAGAGAAAGAAGTGAAAGTAGTAGAGATTACAAATGTTACATCATACAGCCATTTTTGACTAACTTTGAGTTAGTGGAATGTGGTGTAAACAGTTGTTTGGACTACATGACTACATGGTGAAAACTGTATTCCTGAAAGAGCTTTGAAGTAGTCCATGGAGGAAGGAAAGTTGCAAGACCTATAAAGATACAAATTGATCAAAGGAAATTTCTGATTGAGCAGGCTGTTGCCATATATTGAATATAGGAATGTATTTCATTGTTGGCAATTGGGTAGTTTCAGAGCCCCCACCCCACCACTCAGGAAGCCATTCCAGTGTCTAAATCTGCTCTCAATAACATTCCCTTTATCCAACAACAGAAATTAGATACACTATATATGTGCCAGCATCTTTATAATATGTATGTATCATTCCCTGAGTCTTTCTACAGATGCTTGAGCATCCACCTGGTTCTGAGAGGTCATATTCATCCCCGAATGTCCCTTGTAATAAGGGGCAAGCAATCAGATTTTAAGTGAGGGGCTTTAACTAGTAAATGGTGTTACTAAAGAAATGTTTGCTATTCCTGCTCAGTATTTTACTTATATATGTTTGAAAGAAAATACATTACTGAAAACTGTACTGTTATTAATGTATTTACTATTATAAAAATTGTTTCCCAAGAGGTTCCTGAAGTAAGACAAAATATAATGTGTATAAATTATGCATGTGTGAGAATGACTTTTTCAGTTTGAGACAGATCAAGACAAGAATTTGAAAGATTTCATGAACTGAGGCAAGAACTAGAATTTCCTATAGTAGAGCAATTTTTTTTCATTATATTAACACTAGCCACTTTTCACATTCCATTTAAATGTACTCCAGTATTTACCTGAAAAGAAGGTGATTCCAAATGTAAGACAACCCAGCACTAGAAAACATGTCTGCACAGGTTAAGTAATTTTATGAATTAATTTTGTACACTTTGTACAATCATGCAAAAGAAAATAAATATTAGAAAATGTTTTATACCTAAGATTTATTGAGTTCATTTCCTGTGTTAAGTTATTGGCCCAACATGCTTATGGAGAAGGCCACAAAATATGGTGGAATGAAGCGAAAGTCTTGCAGATTGGACCAAACACCGCATACATGTCTGATGGACCATGCAATCAGTCAACCCAGCATGAATATCTGTCCCATCTGGACTCCATTATCACAGCATAAGTCAAAAGCTACAACTCCACCCAACACAGATTGAATGGGAAAATTTGTGTTTTTTGTTTTGGTACCATATGGAAAATTTGTCTCTCCAGTGATGACTTCTCTTCTGATAGTTCTCTAGTGCAAGGTCTCATACATGTGGAATTTTTAATATTTTAATGTCTTGTCTTAGCTCTTGCAAATGGTTTGTGCTGTGCTTATCTTGTATACCCTATCTGGTGTTGGTACAGGTGTCTGGAGATAGGGACTAGCTCTGTTGATTGGGCCCAACTTAGTAGGTTTTACCTGCAGACGGAAACAGAATCCAGTCTCTGAAATGTTGTGTTTTTAGATACAGGATGGTGTTTTAGATGAAAATAGGATGATGGATAATGTCCAGAAACGTAATATTTGTATTATTGGCTTTTATTGTGCTTCACAAGTCTTCACTGTTTCATTTCAGTTGTCTGTCTCAGCTGCGTTGTTGTCACAATTCCCATCTTCTCTCTCATATTCACTGGCAACATTCCCAACCTCTTTGTCCTCCCTTGCATCCATTTCATAAGCTATGCAGCGCTTTTTAAACCCTGTGACTATCACTTCCAAAGAGATCCATTGCCACATGTCCTGATCTACTGCCACAGCATTCTACACAGGGCTCCTTCATTGTCCCAGTTTGTGTCAGAACATGGGTCCCTGCCAAGAGCCATTTGGAATACAGTCATTTCAAATAATCTTTAAAAGTCTTATCTTTGTGAGGTTATTCCTCCAGGTATGAACATAAGGTCAGTATTCATTGTATGAATCACAGACATGACAAATTCGGTATCACATTTGGTGGTAGCTATTTGCTGTCTGTATGTCAGCATTACAGTCACATGCATCTTTTCATTACCTCATGTTTCTATTACTACATATCTTCAGCTTGCATCATTGATGGTGTAATTGGATGGCATATCACTGGCATTTCAACAAAATTGCATCAGTGAAGTAACTTCACACAAATTGAAGTTCCATAAAGATAACCTATTACTTCACATTATTTGTACACACCCCTCTATACAGAACAAATTTCTCTCATTCATTGGTAATGACAACAAAACTGACATTCACTTCTGTCTTTGAATCCCTTCAAATGATAGTATTTGTGTTGACGTAGAATTGGAATTAATTTCCTGTGTGTGTTGTTTCCACTTTCAGATGTATGCCTCAGGATTTTGTTGATACTTCACTCTTTGTTTGTCTCTTTATCTGTCTGTCTGTGTGGCTTCTCCCCACCAGCTCCCCATGCCTGGCATTGATGTTTCTAAGAAACCCTCAGCAGGAAAGCATAATGGAAGTCAGCACAGAACAGTAATCAGCATTGTAGTGTAATGGTATTGCAACATAGTGTGATACATAGCTGATATTTTGTATCACATCATAGGCATTTTGTCATTGCTGTCACATTCCATAGTTTTAATAGAGCTACTTTCATGTTTTACTTGTTGGCATACTTTAACAGCTGAAGGATGCTCACCTGTTTGGGTGACTGCTGTCAAATATCACTTGATGCAAGTTGAAGTAGTTCACTTATTGTATAACAGGTATGATATTTGCATGTCTAGAGTGTTTGTTATAGATCTGAACCATTCAGTTTGAAACTATTAACCACTTTTATGTAGGCTTTCCAAGTTGATTAAATCAATGTAATATATGACATAGCTGTTCTCCATAGTACACCACATCTGGCTAATTTTTGTGTTGTAGGTGTGACTTGCTTTAAGATTGTGGTCTTCTCAACTATGACAGTGTAGTTTCATAAGTGGTTATCAGCGTTCAAGAGGAACTTGCTGCCACCTTCTTCAGGGTAGAAGTGAGCCAAGTTTGGATGTGTGTTGAAAGTTGTCTCTTTCACAGCTGTCCATGAAAAGTGCTCTTTCTCAAGGCCTTCATTGAAATTTGTCACCATTATGACCTCTTGTATGTTCCCTGTTTCCAGTCTTTTACCCATGTACATCCCAGTGTGGCTCACTTCCACCCTAAAATTCAAAGTGGCAGGTTCCTTGAAAACACTGGTAATGACGCACAAAACTACAGAGTGTCATACCTAAAGGCCACAGTCCTGATTTTCACTGCCATGAAAACCTCAGATCTCATCTGTGATTTGCTAGGTTGGTACATTTTTTACCACAGGATGCCTTTAGCCTACTAGCATACTCAAACCCTTGGAGCAGCCCTGTTGGTTGGCAGCTGGATCCTGTTCAGAGGGAGACTGTGTGTGCTGTTCTCAATTCTGCCATTCTAGGTAACAGTTTTACTGTAACTGTACATTAATAAGCGAGTAAAAGTTGTGCTGGGTATTTGCAACACAAACTTAATTTAACTTGATATTTGATAGTTTGTTGCTTATACTGCTCATAATGTGGTTAAACTGTACTGTAGAGTACAAAGTCCAGACAGAGCCGAGCTGCTTCTGATAATGTGGCAGCAGTGGACTCTGCCCCCGTTCAGGGACTACCCTGGATTGTTTCTGTGCCCGCGTCACTGATTCAACTTAGTTATTCATTGCTGTAAGAAAATGATGTAGATTTACCATATTTTATAAGATGTGCCAGAATTTGCCACCTTCTGCCTCCAAAAATGCCTCACAGCATGTAAATACATTTTGCAATGCGCAGTGAAGTGTGAAATGAATAATTCACCATGCACTCACAGTACACCACTCTCCTGCTTTCTGCTGTGTAATGTAACTTATTGAATGCCACAAGGATTTTCTTAGCTACATATTTTGAGTACTGATCTCCAACCATCCATGAATACCTGAAACTCTTCAAGGAGACCTTTCACACACTACTGTATCTAACTAACTATGTGCATTGACTGCACAAATGACTACTCATCATTGTATCAATCAGAAAATATGTAATAATGCAAATACTATATGAATATGAAGTGAAGAAAATCCTCATTCCATTTCCTAAGTGCAATTACACATTGGAAAAGTAGGGATGTGGTGTGCTGTAAATGTAGTTCAGAACTTGAGAATGTGTTACAAAAGTGATTTAAAAGCTGCAAGGCATGCCCAGAGGCAGAAAAGGGTCAGTTCCAGTAGTTCTTATAAATTGTGATAAATTTCTGTCTCCATTTTACGGAAGTCAATAATGATGTTCTCTGTAAGTATATAGAATGTTAATATTGCAGTCATAAAGACCCCCACTCCCTGCACTTTTCCCTCTACGTTCATGCGGTAAACTACTGCCACACTGGTGCAAGAAGCACATATCCATCTCAGTAGCAGACCGGAGTGTTTGGTCATAACAGGTGTATAGTTAATAGTCTGCTTTCCTCAGTTTATAAGGAAGACAGGCTTGTGATATCATCATGCATGTGTTTGTGTCCTCGTATCCAGTGATTTCCAAAGCGGTTGACATATTCATGAAACTGTGTGAACTCCATCCCACTTGAAGCCTCACCAGAATAGTGGCCATGCAAATTTTGAGCTGGTAATAACATTAGTGTGATTTACTGTAAGCTCCAGATATTTTGTGTGGTGTTAGGTCATGGAAAAATATTGTCGCGTATCGGGCGTATATCGCGACAAATAACTTCTTGATGTATTTGATGTAGCGAATTTTATTTCGCATTCGCACTTACAATCACCCAAATTACAAATTACTGCTATCTGCAGTATCACAATTAGTACACTCCAAATGCCAGAATACAACTGACTAGTTACTGGCTAACTCGGCGGTAGCTCCAGGACTCACTGACTGACTCAGTACAACTGACTGTGAATAGCCTTCGCTGCTCCCTATGTAGCCTCGATCGGACAATACGGCCACGTAATAGGCACCCTTGTTGCTAGCCACGCTGTCCGGAGTTGTTGACGGCTGCCTAGTAACCGCGATATCCCTTGGTGACGTCACCGCGGGGAGAGTGGTGGGGTGATGACTCGCCTATTACGCAAGCGCTATGCTACCGCTACGTGAAGCTGGGGAGGTAGGGGTCAACATGTCACACTGCTCCCTCCTTAAGGCTGTTCGTCCCGAATAGCCTAACGGTGCATCCCCGTTCCTTTCCCTCGGTGGCTGTTCTTGCAGCATCTTCTTTGTTTCGGCTACTCTTCTTGCAGCGACTATTCTTCGTCCGTTACATCCGCTCCCCTCTTTAGACAAAGCTCGTCTTCGAGCGGTTTCCTTTCAGCTCGCCAGAAGATCACATTCATCCATCGCTTTCTCACATGGCACATTCACTCTCAATGGGGAGGCCGGTTCTTCTATTTTACCGGCTCCTCTTCCGTGCCTGCTTCTTTTTTCGTTTTGGAGGGGGTCGACCCCTCCACAGTGTCCAATCCTTGCCGTGTCGTAGGCAGACAGAAAATCCGGCTACTCGCTTGGCGATCTGTAGTCCTGCAGTTTTTCTCATGTCTGCTTCCTTCACATATCGCGGCTGTCCGCCGCCTAGGTCCTTCACTTTATTTCTTCGTTGTAGTTGCTGTCTCAGGCCTCGGTTCCTGATGCAAGTGTTGCGTTCCGGGCCTTTACACATTCTCTTCCCGAACGTCCGTTTCTTGGTGATTTCCGGTGCGACCTTATTCTTGATTTGTCCCATACGCCTGTGTCCTACACAGCGTGTAATCTTTATTCCGGTGGCGGTCACTTCTTTCCGCTGGCATCCGAAGGTTCCCAGGGGAATATCCTTCTTGAAGGCAATTCTCCAACGTCGTGCCACTGTCGCGCGACGGGATGTCTTCCTGCAGGGGGCAGCCAACTTCATCCGGGGTCCACAGTTTTCCCGTGTCGAATTCTTTATATTTCGTCGATGTCGGTCCCTGCGCCTTTTCTTCTTCGGTTCTCCGACCGGCATTACTTCGGCGTCTTGTATGGGTACCTCTAGTAGTTCTGCCGCCTCAGGTTTCCTGTGCACTGAAGCCGGCTCTTCTTCTTCTGGACGTGCCTCCATTCCTTGGCAGGCCGTCGTCACTCCGACCGGTATCACTATCGGGACCTCTTCTCGTTGTGCCGCCGCAGGTTTCGCGTCCACTGGGCAGGCCACCGTCTCTTTTTGGGTAATCGGCATCAATTCATCTGCAGGTTCACTGACCGGTATCACTGCGACGTCGTCTACAGGGACCTCTTCTTGTTGTTCCGCCTCAGGTTTCTTGTCCACTGGGGCCGGCTTTTCTTCTAATAGATGTGCCTCCAACTCTTGGCAGGCAATCGTCTTTACGTCTCTTTCGGGTTTAAATGCGTACACCATCTCCATGTGGCTGGTGCCCATTATTTTTCGCATCGCTTCCGTCCGTGCTTGGATAGCTCTTGTTTCTGTTCGAGTGGCTTCCATCCTTTCTTGGATAGCTCTTGTTTCTTCTCTGGTGGCTTCCGTTTCTGCGACCAGCTCTTCTCGCATGGCGGCCATCTTCCCTCGCCAGGCTTTCCACCTGTCGTCAGCCCTTTTCTCGGCAGCTTCTCTCTGGGCCCTCAGTTCCTTCCGCAGGAGTTCCAACAGTTGCTCTGTTTCCATTTTGTAGCAGTAAAATAGTCGAAACAGTCGTAAGTTAAATTCTTCGAGGCGTGTTTAAGCTCGTAAAAATTCTGACACCAAATTGTCACGTGTCTTGAGTTCGAATCTCGTCGGTCACGTGTGTAAGTTCTAATCCCGTCGTCACGTGTGTAAGTTCAAATCCCGTTTGTCATGTGTATAAGTTCAAATCCCGCTTCTGACACCAGTGTAACGTGTTTGCGTTACTGGTCCCACTTCTGACACCAGTTGTCGCGTATCGGGCTTATATCGCGACAAATAACTTCACGCCGTATTTTGTATAGCGAATTTTATTTCACATTCGCACTTACAATCACCCAAATTACAAATTACTGCTATCTGCAGTATCACAGTTAGTACACTCCAAATGCCAGAATACAACTGACTAGTTACTGGCTAACTCGGCGGTAGCTCCAGGACTCACTGACTGACTCAGTACAACTGACTGTGAATAGCCTTCGCTGCTCCCTATGTAGCCTCGATCGGACAATACGGCCACGTAATAGGCACCCTTGTTGCTAGCCACGCTGTCCGGAGTTGTTGACGGCTGCCTAGTAACCGTGATATCCCTTGGTGACGTCACCGCGGGAGAGTGGTGGGGTGATGACTCGCCTATTACGCAAGCGCTACGCTACCGCTACGTGCAGCTGGGGAGGTAGGGGTCAACATGTCACAATATGTACTTTCTGTTAATTTTTTTGGGGGGGGGATGTAAAACAACATGGCAGTCATGTGATATCTATGTATATTTGGCAGTAACTGATGAACCATAGAGAAATGATGTATGAAGGTAGAGCATAAATATACTACAAATTTGCATGCATTGGAATGTCCATTTAAGGTTTCTCTTGGGACCAATGGATTTGAGCACCAAACTGAGAAAGATGTTAAATGGAGGTCATTTAACACTGAGAATATTCACTTGGAATCCTGGAAATTGAATGTAGAATGAAGGAAAACCTTAAATTGAGATACACCAAATGCAAGTTCCACTATAGATTTTAGATCAGAAACATATTAAGACTTAGTTCTTCCCAGAAATTCTTCTGTCTTTTAGGAAGTACGTATGTTCAGTCTGACATATATACTTTGTATGGACTAATGTATGAAACACTGTTTGATGGAAGATTCCAGCGCACTGATTGGTTTCGCAGCTTGATGTGCTTTGATGGATGTACTTTGGCATTAATATTGAATTAATTTTCAAGAAGTTATGTAATATAGTGCTGTCACACCAATTTTAATTATCTGATTTTAAAATAATTTAATGTTGCAAGACAGTTTATAAATCAAAAAGTATGTGGCAAGAGGTATGACATGTCTGTGATCGTTAACCCTCGGAATTTAGAAGACTGAGTTAATAATCCGAATTCATGTCACTGAGTGAACATACTTTGATTTTAGAAGAACAGGAGCATTCAGGACACTATCCGTGTTTTTCAAGTGTATTGTGCCTTACTTCTCACTCTGTATGAAGCCAAATTTGAATTTAGGGTGGTGATTGGCCTTTCAGATGTAGGGGTAAGAAAATCACTCACGTTTTAATACAAGTTCTGTTATTTCCCGATATGAATTACAGTTGAATAGGTCTCAGGGTTATCTTCATTTTAACTGTTCCAGCTTGGTGTGAGATTCAGACCTAGCTCTGGCTGTCAGACTGTACTTCCTAATTTTTGCTACATTCCCTGCAACCCAAATATGAACCTCTGACTTGGAAGCAGTTAGAAATGTCGCAGTCATTCCATGCTAGTCTGGCATGGGATTGAGCTATTTGGGTACAACACTGTAATAACATACAAAGAAGTATGCACATATAGAGTTAATGGCCACTTTCCATTGCTAATGCACACATTTTCAAAGTGTGAATTCAAGATCTCCCGTGACTTCAAAAGTGAAGTCAGAGCAGGGTGTGGCATGAACTGCATAGATACAGAGATGCAGAAAGAAAATAGGATATGTTTGTAGGAACTGAAATTGCAAATATACTGAAACATATAAAGCAAATAACCTTAAATTGGAGTATACCTATATAACAAGCAGTATTTATAAATAAATAAGTGCACTTTGTAGTATACTTACCATGACTTATAAGATTTGTTGTGTGTTGCACAGAATCTAGCAACTTGCCACGCCGGCCACCACTGGAGGTGGCCTTGGCTCATGCTCAGGAGCTTGTGAGGTTGATGTCACGATCAGGACTGGGCTCATGTGCCTTTGCCAGTGTTGATGACCTCCTGCAGCACTGACTGGCATGCGGAGAGAAGGGCTTGTATCAGCACTCTTGCTTTCCTTTGAATCTTATTACATCAACAAAAGATCTCGTTATTTATTGCCTCAGACAAGAGCTCAGTGTCCAAATGAAGAGTGGATCTGCACATAGCATTGGTGATAGGAGTACACACAGATGGAAGCATATTGTTACGATATTTGTACAGGACTCTGCCTTGCACAGGCTCTGAGGTATTGAGTTACATACCGTTTGTTCTGAAAGTGTGAGATTTTTAATTATAATCAGTCCAGTGCATTGCTATGTAGAGTTTGTTAGGAAGTGAGATACCCTTATTCAGTGTGTGATAATATTGCTGAGTAGAGACCAGGAACAGTAACATGGGTGAGTCTAAAATTAACAAAGTGTGTGAAACTCCCAGATATAATTATGGGTGTTATCTAGATAATTGTGTGGCTATGAATGATCTGTTTAGAACATTTGTATTGTGTATGTACTTTATTGTAAACTTACTACTGGGCTCTGAGCCCTCCTGTTTCATTGAAAGTTTAGGTGTCCAATTCTACCTTAGGTGGTATTTTACTTGCATCAGTAGGTTGCAAAGAAAGAGGCATTGTTTTACCGCAGTGGTTGCAGAAGGTGGAAAGGATTTTATTTTCGAGCAGTGCTGTGTTCTGTACTACCATTTCTTAACAGTGGCATAGAAGTTTCCTTTGTTTGTGTTAATTTAAGTAAACAGCTGTTATATGTTTGATACAAAGGAATAAAATTAGCATTTTAGCTCTTTGAGACTTTTATTAATAATAAACACATTTTATTAGATAGTGACATAACTAATTTGAGAGACTTGGTGAAGATAAAATTAAAGGATGATGGGAATATCAGAGCAAGAATAAGTTCATTCACAAACTGTGATTACGTAGAAGTGGTAAAACTGACCTTTCCTACCAACCTTTAATTTTGTATTGTTCATTGCTAGTTGTGTGGTACTCAGGACTTAATTAGAAGGCATTAATATTGACATGGATCATACTGATGTGAAGTGTGTTCAACTTTTGCTTGTTGATTGGTTAAGACAGCAATATTTGTAAGTTTTCAGGATCTCAAAGTAAATATGACAGGAAACACAATATCATTTTTAAGATCCAGATATGAAATGTTCCTTGCAATAAATCCTTCCCTCTAAGAAGTACATGCATGTGAATTATCTTATATCATGAAAGAGTGAGATAAATTGCACAGAAGCACACACCTGCTTGTATGTGTTTGTTCTAACTATTTTTGGTTCTGTGCAGGGAGTGGTTACGATTATGAACCAGATGACATTTGAAGATGCCATGCCCTAGCCAGAGAATATGTCATGTACATTTGAAGATTACTATTACTAGGGCAGATTGCAAATATATTGAAGTATGTTTGAGTTATGATGTATAAAGATTTCCAAAGATGGACTTAAAACACGAATAATACAAAATCTAATAAATAGTTATGATCCACAGTCTAATCATTTACAGCAGTAGTAAAATGTCAGTTTCTCCAAAGTATCTTGTACTGTTTCCCAAAGATTGCTTTACAGTTTATTTCAGATGCAGATATCAGTAATTTGCTTAAATTTTAAATATTAAATTTTACAAATAGTAGTGACATAAAAATACAAACTAACTTGCTTTCACATTAAGAATCTTACCTTAAAACACTTAAACATTTATAGTTCAAGTGTATATTTACATTACATGAGGAGGAAAATAGAACAAACTTTCTGGAGTAATGGCCCATTGCAAATCATAGAAGAAAGCAGATGTTTTGTTCACACTGTGAACTCCATCTCTTGGCTGTGTAACAGTAAATTTGTAACTGCATTGGCTGTGCAGCACCAGATGGTAGGACGATTGTAACTGATGAATTTGAAAGAATGTAAAAGGAAGTCAGTATGTCCTGTATTACAGCACTCCCCCATACCTGAGAAAACATGAGGCAGGATAGCCAGTCTGTGGACAAAGAATTGAAACTGAGACCTCATAGATATGAAATAGGACTGTTAACTACTCTGCCATAACTTTCGGTGAGAATTACTGGGTTTTCAGACTTTTTATTGCATATTTTCCTGTTATCTCACTTCAATATAGCCTGGTCTCAGGTATATAAATGAATCTGACATGGGCTGTCCAGTGATTGAGATTAGCTCTTTCTAAGGGACCCAACAGAGTAGGTGTCTCCCCCCTCACCTGGGGATGTAAACACATACAGTTTCAGAAACATTGCGTTTTCTAATTTTTAGAATGCCGGATGATGGGCGAAGTCCAAAAACCCAGTAATTCTGAGTGTTATATATCATCATCATCAGAACCCTTTAGAATCATCTATCATGTTTTGGAGTGCGCTTACCATTCTCTTTTCCATAATTTACCTTAAAGTGCATTCTGCAGAACTTATACAGCCAGAGTGTGAATTGTTTTGTGGCACCTATTGTAACACACGTCTGCTCATGTGTCATGCAGTCACAGTATGTACATCATTGTGATTTACTCTTATCCTCCAAATTTAAAGTACCCTAACTTGGGATGTGATGAATAAGTTATACTGAAATTAGGTATTTTAAAATACACAAATGCATTATTCACTAACTGAAGAATGGACGTGAAATAGAGATTTTCAGATGTATGTATCTGCAGTAAGTTTGTGCTGCCAGAGTTTTTTATAATAAATTTTATTACTTATTTTTTTCTCTCTTTCTAAATCCAAATTAATGTCTTAATTGCTCCCTAGAACATACTTGGCTGTTTACCTATTAAATGGACTGCATACCCATGTTCACCTGTTAACTGGGCCATGTGTTCCATTTCACAGGTTATGTAAATAATTTTGAAATTTGTTGTTTTCCATCATGTTTTAGGATTTTCTAATCTGATTTCTAAGCTTTCTTGATTCCTTATTCAGTTGATGAATATCAGATAGTTTGTGTATTTGGCACTTCAAAATTAAAATCAGAAAACATACCTAATGTTGTGTGGTGAAATACAGATGAGCACGTTAACAATGATAAGAGTGTTGTTTAATTTTAATTTGTGTTTAAAAAATTAAGATCATGGCAGTTCATTTCAACCAGTCAAGTGATGTATGGTTATTACTCCACCTTGCACAGTTTTAAATTGTATATGATCTTGTTCGTAAATTCAGAATTTTAGGCTTTTCTTACAGTTGAGAATTTTGCACATTTGTATGGTTCTTGGTGCAGAACACATGAAAGAAATACACAGTGAGAAGGTTGCAATCTTCATCCATCCATCCACATGGTTCATCTCAGAAAGTACGGAATGGATATTAATTAAATTGGTATTAGTCATCTGCACTAAGAGGCATCAATGAAATTTAGTTTTAATGTGCAGTGCTTCATCATAACTGCTATGTTATAAGCAGCCGCTGTCTATCTTTAATACGTGTGCTGTATTAAAGATAGGCAGCGGCACACACACAGAGAGCCTACACAGAACAATACCTGAACAGCGATAAAACAAGAAGTGGCCGCTGCAGCACTATAGACATAGGGCGAGTACCCCGAGAAATTTTAATTTTTAAAATTTGGAAAAAGAAAAAGAAGGGAAAATTTAAAGACATTTTAATTTGAAATTGAAGTTTTAAAAAGTGCCAATTTTGGAAATCAAATTGACGTGTGTAGGTTAACAAAGATTTTATACATACATACAATTGGAAAGACTGGTGTTTTAAATTTTAAACTACGGGCAGTGTAGCAGCTACGTAAGAATATACACCTGATGATGGCCATTTAGGGCCGAAACATGTAGTGTAGAGGAAGGAAAGAAGAAAGAACCACAATTAAATTGTTACACTTAAGACGGAGTTTGTCTCATATAATTTTCTTGCATCAAAACTATGAAAAATCTTAGTCATTTTTTAAATATATATCAAATGCATTACTATTGAATTGATCTAGATGTTATAATGAAACTGAATTTTAAACACGTTTTAACTAATTAGCTGCATGGAGCTGGGTTCTTGAGAATCCAGCAGTTGCTCAGCCACTCAAGAAATTACCAGATTTTTTCTTCTCATTTTCATATCAAAACCTTGTATGTGTGCCTCTCCCATGCATGTTAGTAGCATGACCAGCTCATCCTCCTTGGCTTGACTATACTATGCCTCCTTCAAAACGGTGCTTACCACACCTGCTTCAAATCGCAATAGGATCGTGAAGGTCAAGTCATATCTGTCTGTGTGCCGAATCTCTGAAACTACTTGACAAAATATGATGAAATTTGGTATTCTGGATCTATTCTTTGTTGCCAGTATTTAATATTTTAAGAAGAATGGTAAGTATACAGTAGAGTGTTATGGAACAATTGGGAGGGGGGAATATAAACATAAATTTGTAAATAACAGAGTAAGATACTTTAATAATGAATGAAGAGAGAATCCCAAAGAAGGGTTTGAACATGAAAGGAAAGGGAAAGTGCCAAAGGGGAAACCTGAAGTCAGAACGAATGAACAGTCAAGAAGAGAGATCAGGATGGGAACTGGGTTAGGAAAGATGTGGCACAGAAGAAGGAAACAAAAACGATGGGAGGAAACTGAGAAGGACTGAGGTAGCTGAAATATTAGATCCTCTGAAGATGGTGAAGTAAAGGGAGTATTATTTTTATAACAAGCATATTTGATAGTGACAATATGTTATATATTGAATAAGAATACAAGGGCACTGGATGCAGGTATTCAGACATATATTGGGAGATCTAGAATTCACATTTACTGGCCTGGTTTAGCGATAAATTTCTACACTGATTGAAATCCCTGGAAAACACTGACTATCATGATGGGAGTTCTCATTTGAATTGTTTCATATTTGGTCCGTTACACTATCAATCACAAATTGTCAATGAATAATCCGTCGAGTGTAACAACGTTCTTAGGTCACTTATTTATTTCACTCGCCTTACATGTTTCGGTTCAAAAGAACCATCATCAGAGGCACGTTACAAACACATGAAACCACTGGCGTTGTATTGTACACAGTAT
>NW_019720708.1:0-14371 GCF_002891405.2 Cryptotermes secundus | reverse complement strand
ACACAACACACAACGCGTAAGACACATCCGACCAAAAGCATACACAACCTCAAGTTGACGATTCCCATCACCGGGACGAATCAACAAGAAGGAGCCAAATTTTATTTCAAATGTTTTAAGCTTTTAAATATTTTAACATTGACGGCTCAATTTGAGAGCATTCTTTGGATGGAATGCAAGAGGTGTACATGCATTCAACGTTACTAGAAAGTGTTGTGCTTTTACACTCCGACATCTCTAGCAGATCACGCAGCTTACATACTGTGTACAATACAACGCCAGTGGTTTCATGTGTTTGTAACGTGCCTCTGATGATGGTTCTTTTGAACCGAAACATGTAAGGCGAGTGAAATAAATAAGTGACCTAAGAACGTTGTTACACTCGACGGATTATTCATTGACAATTTGGGAGTTCTCATTGTTTTACTCAGTCCTTCAAGGCAAATGCTAAGATAATTCCTAAATCTAATCTGTTGTCACTTTGTTTCAGATCCTTTCACTTTATTTATCATGCTACCATTCAGTGCTGTATAGTCTAGCTACTGACCGTTGTAAATAACCAACAAAGAAACAGATATCAAACACCTTTTATTGCAAGGGCTGCTACAGTTATCTGGAGTGTTATGAAAGGAATACCAAGAC
Organism: Cryptotermes secundus; assembly: GCF_002891405.2. Lineage (NCBI taxonomy): Eukaryota > Metazoa > Arthropoda > Insecta > Blattodea > Kalotermitidae > Cryptotermes > Cryptotermes secundus. Next base: position 13,729 of record NW_019720708.1, on the reverse strand, counting down.
ATCACAGCTGACACAAAAGACAATTGCTCTTTGCTTCATGTTTGGTGGGACTGGAGGGGAGCTCAGTGAAAACGAAAGTTACTGCTGTTCCCACTGCCACTGTCATTCTATTCCTTTCATTTTTATACCTTAAAATAAATTTCACTCCATATCTCTTCCAACCAGTACTCATATTCAGCATTACATGATCTAAGTGTCAAACACCCAAGAATTGAAGGCCCTTTGAAGTACATCCCAGTCTTAATTGTCAAAGCACTTTTAAAAGATGCGCTTGGTTTCTTGTTCTGTTTTACATATATATAGTTATTGAATTTGGAAATTGTGTCTTAATTATGAGTAAGGTTGCCAAATCTCTGGTTTCAAAACAGAACCTCTGAAAAATGTGAATGTCAGGATTCAGGTTGGTTCTGATCAAAACTGAGGTATTGCCAGATCTTCACATATATTTCATTGGCTGATCACATATTCTAATTATTTTGGATTTATGAATTTACAGTACAATGGGATTTTTATATTAGATAAGTTTTGTTGAAAATAAATCTTTTATATATGCTATGTATATACTAGCCTTAAACTGCAAATGGGTCAGTCCTTTACAGATCATTATGACTTAATTGTTTTACAGCAGTGATAATATTTTATACATGTGTCTGTATACTTATTAATTTATGTTCATATTTTTGTTACAATCAAGTTAGCACCAAAATAAAGTAAATGATATATGTAAAAANTAGTGACAATATGTTATATATTGAATAAGAATACACGGGCACTGGATGCAGGTATTCAGACATATATTGGGAGATCTAGAATTCACATTTACTGGCCTGGTTTAGCGATAAATTTCTACACTGATTGAAATCCCTGGAAAACACTGACTATCATGATGGGAGNTGGAGGGGAGCTCAGTGAAAACGAAAGTTACTGCTGTTCCCACTGCCACTGTCATTCTATTCCTTTCATTTTTATACCTTAAAATAAATTTCACTCCATATCTCTTCCAACCAGTACTCATATTCAGCATTACATGATCTAAGTGTCAAACACCCAAGAATTGAAGGCCCTTTGAAGTACATCCCAGTCTTAATTGTCAAAGCACTTTTAAAAGATGCGCTTGGTTTCTTGTTCTGTTTTACATATATATAGTTATTGAATTTGGAAATTGTGTCTTAATTATGAGTAAGGTTGCCAAATCTCTGGTTTCAAAACAGAACCTCTGAAAAATGTGAATGTCAGGATTCAGGTTGGTTCTGATCAAAACTGAGGTATTGCCAGATCTTCACATATATTTCATTGGCTGATCACATAATTTAATTATTTTGGATTTATGAATTTACAGTACAATGGGATTTTTATATTAGATAAGTTTTGTTGAAAATAAATCTTTTATATATGCTATGTATATACTAGCCTTAAACTGCAAATGGGTCAGTCCTTTACAGATCATTATGACTTAATTGTTTTACAGCAGTGATAATATTTTATACATGTGTCTGTATACTTATTAATTTATGTTCATATTTTTGTTACAATCAAGTTAGCACCAAAATAAAGTAAATGATATATGTAAAAATATATATGTATATATAGAAATATGCCAATTTCCCTACTGTACAAACTTCATAGAAGAAAGTGCCAGGCTTGCCACATCGTTTGGGTGTCAGCCCTGCTGAAGAGTAGGTCAGCATGTTAAGTAAAAGTAAAGGTATTCCTGTAACAGGCTGTGGAGGGCCTTAGGGTTGTGAGATGTTGAGGTTCCCACATTTTCTAGACAATCGGCTCATAAATGGCGGTAAGGTTGTCAGCCTTATGCGCCAGCCATACTTTACCCCCAAGAACATTCCAAGAATATTCCTGGTACTCTTTTCTGTTAGAGGCTAAATCGACCCCAGTGCCATAGTGCGGCGGGAAGGATTAGGTAAATTGAAAAAAAAAATCAAATTATTTATATTTACAAAGACAAAACAATTCCATCCAGTGTAACTATTGAGGTTTTTACTACTTGAAAACTTAACACCCTTACATGTTTCAGTCCCTATAGACCATCATTAGAGGGACATCGATACTTTTTGGAAACTACTATCATAATGGTTGCTTTGAGTGTTAAAGTACATATATATACAGCTGCTGCTGTGGATGTGGAGAGTCGACACTTTTCCTTTTCTGTGTGATCAAGCCGCCAATCTATAATATTACTCAAGAAAATCTATTAGATGAAATTCAGATTAATACTCCCAAACTATTATGTACTTTATTTAAATATATCCTTGCTGGTAGCATTAGTGTCAGTCCTGTAAAGCATAGGTTCAAGCCCAGAAAATTTTAATATTCAGGATGTAGTGGTGATATCAACATGAAGTGCTGCTACCAACAACTGAAAGAAAATGGAACACAACAACAGGTTTAAAATCAAATTAAAATTAAATGTAAAATCATAAGTTTATTATTTAAAAAAGATGAATGGGTTTATCTCAAATGGAAAATTATTAATATATTCAATAAATAGCAGAAGCAACAAAGTTGTTCTAGTGGTGACCTATTTGTGACCACATACTCGTATGACACTGACAGCTTACATGTGGTATTTTCTCACTGATAACCCGTGAAATAAATTGCTGTAATCTGTGTAGTATTGATGCATAGGTACTATGTTCTTTGGCATATATATATATATATATATATATATATATGTTAATAATAAGTTTAATTATGAACCTGAAATATAAAACGGTACACAATCAAGGCCCCTTTTTACTTTTATAACAACAAATTCCAGTAATGACATTTACACTGTATACAATAATTACTGTTAGCACGGTCTGGTAATATCTCTGTAAAAACTACTTCTTCTGCCATCATACGAAATCATGAATATTATTTCCATCAGCAATTAATGGAGTTTTTGGAAATGTATGCAGGTTTTCATCCACGAAATTATTATATACTATGACAATCCGTTGTGCTACGTCTGAATTTAATAGCTCTGACCGCTGTGACCTAAAACGCGCCTACATTGGACATCGTTGCTCCTGAATGCGGGATTGGTTGAGTGACCTATACAGCCAGAAGATTGCGCGCGCGCGAGTAAGAGAGTGCTGATGACGAAGAGAGAGGGCGAGGCGTTCTGTGCTCGTAGTGTTGTAAGAGAGGACACAACGCGTGGTTGAGTCTGATCCATGTCTGCAGCCGACAGCTGCGGTGCGGTGGGCTGGTCCAGCTGAGAGGAGCTTTTTGTGGCATATGTGGTTTGCAGAAGAAGATAGGCTTGTGTAGCATGTGGTGTCAATGTGTGTAGTGCTGTGTGTTTCGGAGGATTGCTGCAGTGAGAGAAATTATCGTATGGGTGTGTGTAGATCTAGGAAAGCTGAACCGATCGATCTTTTCTGGGCCACGGGATATTAATACAGAATATTCAGTGCAATATTTCACTCGGCAGGTCCGAGCGTATAATTTTGTGCTGGACCACGGATTATTAACCGGCGTCACGTTTGTCAAAGAGGCAGGACGCAGGATGGGGTGTGCAATGTCTGCTGAGGAGCGGGCAGCTCTGGCCCGCAGCAAACAGATAGAAAAAAACCTTAAGGAGGATGGGATACAGGCTGCGAAGGATATAAAACTACTATTGCTAGGTAAGTCATTTTATTGCATTTGCACTTACGTAAAATCGTAGTTTCTCATATTTTATACAGCATTCCGGTGTTTCGTATGTTATAAATTAAAGATACGAAGAAAGTCCACTGATTCGTATATGGTACAAGCTTTGTATTACAGAAGAACTGTTCTTCGCTTATGTCATTTTATTTCTTCCAACCGAATGAAAAGATTGATGCCGAGCGAGACCAACCAATAGAAAATGGAAGCGGAAGCAAAGCGGAAGGAAAATATCAAGTGACAGAATGTTGTCAATTCAGTTCCGTGGTATTTTGTTCCATTCGATATACACATACGAGACCTTGGAGAGTAACCGGTGGGATAATGTGTCAGAATGCAGTTTATTATATAAGCCTATAAGTCTTAGTCTTAAATTGTTTTTTTGTACAAGCTTTATGACTTCACAATAGTGACCAGTTAATTTTGAGAACACCGGTGTTTCCGCCTGGAATAGTAGGCTTGAATAAAACCCAAATCACCGAAAGCCTTTGTCGACTGGTTAGCCATCCTGCTCCATAATTGGTTACCGGAGGCTCGTTATCCTGAATGGGTCCAACAGGCAATTACGTTGATCGTACCCTAAATTAGGTCGTGGCGTCTTCCTTCCAGATGGTTTCCAACTCATAATTCACACATTCAACGCTACGTAACCTAAAGATGCGTTGTTCCTGTGCGCTTGTCCGTGAAGACGAATGGAATGGTGGAGATTTAGCTTCAGACGTTCTTAAACGTCGGCTTTAGATGGAGTTGAGTGGCCTGCTTCACGCTCCATCCGCTTTACTCTCAGGGAAAGAGCTCCAGTGTGCCCACTGCGTAGAAAGCTGGGTGGGGTCCATAGCCGGTCTCGACATGGTGGCTGATAAAAGTGAAAAATCCATGCTAGTACCGACAATCCAACCATCATCCAGCCTGTAGCGCAGCGGTTCTCAGGCTGTGTACCGCGAGGCCTTGAGAAGAATGATTATGTTATAAAATATGCAGTGTAAAAATCAGTAACTGGTACATTGATATCCGTAATTGAGTGTATTTTAATAATTAGTTAAAGTAGAAGAATTCAACTTAGATATGAAACGCGGAAGCAGAAGTAATAACGTTAGCAACAATGTTTTTTTTAAGTTGTTTGTTTGATGATGCTGTCAGTATCGAGACTATATATGATGTGGGGCACCTGGTACAGTGAGAATTGTTGGGGAACATTAAGTACTCGGAGAACGCCCGGTCCAGTTCCACTTTGTCCGTCACAAATTCCACGTAACCTGACCTGGGATCGAACCGGAGCCACCACGGTTGGAAATCGGCTACCAACGGCCTGAGCTACGGCACGGCCAGTAGTTTCTGTTGCTGATGGTGTGGCACAGTAGTGACGATGAAGGCTTTTTCACTCCAGTCTTGGCCGCAAATTAATTTTCCCGGACTCGGTTTGTTGCCAGAGTCCGCCCCGCTGTGGGGCAACCATATATGACATTTGATATCTGTAACAAATCCTGATCTTTCTCTCTCACGATAATAGTTGGTTGAAGCACTGTGCTACAAGCCGGGAGGTCGCGGGTTCGATTCCTAATGAGGTAATTTGATTTTTCAATTGACCTGATACTTCCAGCCACACTATGACCCTAGGGTCAACTGAGCCTCTCGGAGAAATGAGTACCGCGGATCTCTGCTAGTAAAGGGCGGCCGGCGCGTAAGGCTCACAACCTCACCGCCATCAGTGAACCGGTTGTCAAGAAAATGTGGGAGCCTGGACATCTCACAACCCTATGGACCTTCACGGCCTGTTACGTGGATAGCTTTACATTTTTAATGCAATAAATGATATTACAGAATGATTCAGAAAGATGGTCACAATTTCAATAGGCTATATTTCCTGAACTATATGTTGCATTTGAATTCTGTAAAGTACATTTGAAAGAGGATGTTGTAAAGTTTCTAATACTACCGCTAGAGCACTCCAGCACCGCGTCAGTTGTAAGCGAGATGGTTACTATGCTTCACAAGATTTTTTGCATTCGTGAGTTCGGTAAAAGTGAGTCTACGACTGTGGTGCAGCGTGCATTTCGTCGTAAGTTTAACATCCAACCTCCAACGAGGAAGAGCATTTATCGTTGGAATAGACAATTGGATGAAACTGGCTCTCTGTGCAAGGGCAAAAAGCCCGGGCCGGTCGCGTGTATCGGAGGAGAACGTGGAGCGCATTCGAGTGAGCTTTGAGCGTAGCCCAATGAAGTCAACCCGTAGTACTAGTAGAGAACTTGACTATCGCAAACAACTGTCTGGCGTGTATTGAGGCGCCGGTTAGTGTACAAACCATACCCCCTACAACTGATACAGGCTCTTCGCGCAAACAGTAATGTAAAGCGTGTACAATTTTGTGACCGTATGCTCAAAAACATGGAAGATGAATTGTTTCTGTCTCGTGTAATTTTTAGCGATGAAGCTACGTTTCACTTAAGTGGGAAAGTCAACAGGCACAATGTTCGCACATGGGGGCTACAAAATCCCTGTGTAACACTCGAACATGTGAGGGACAGCCCGAAAGTTAATGTGTTCTGTGCAATATCGTTAACAAAGGTTTATGGACCTTTCTTTTTTGATGAAAACACGGTTACTGGAGTAACGTATCTTAGAATGCTGCAAAACTGGCTTGTTCCTCAAATGAATGAAGATTCAGGAGATTACATTTTCCAGCAGGACGGAGCTCCACCCAGTTGGCACCTGAATTTTCGACGTTTCCCGAATGAATCTCTACCTCAACAATGGATAGGTCGCATGGGGAATGAAGACCTGGCACTTCAGTTCTGGCCACCGAGGTCTCCCGATCTCACACCCTGCGACTTTTTCCTGTGGCGATCCGTGAAAGATGCAGTTTACGTACCACTTCTTGCCACAAATTTGAATGGCCTAAGAAACCGTATCAGCTGCGGTGAACTCAGTGACGCAAGATATTTGTCATCGAGTGTGGGATGAATTCAGCTACCGTCTAGATGTTATCCGTGCAGCCGGAGGGGGGCACATTGAACATCTATAAACTTCAAAGTATGTATAATCAAATGTAATTTACAGAATTCAAATGCAACATATAATTCAGGAAATATAGGCAATTGAAATTGTGTCCATCTTTCTGAATCACCCTGTATTTTAAAATATTAGTACATTTACTTCAACTTTTTCTCCATTCTAACTGTGCCGATTACAGAGGCCGCGCGGCCGAAAGCATTAAATTTCGTCGCCTGCTCAAACACTGGAATCGTGGGTTCGAATCCCACTCAAGGCGTAGATGTTTGTCTGCGTTTACTCTGTGTGTGATGTCCTGTATAGGCAGCAGCCTTGCGTCGTGCTCACCCCCCCGTCCAAGGAGACCTACCGACTGTCTAAGATTAAGAAATTGAATGGAAACGAAGCCACGGATAACCTAAACTCCGAGTGGGAGCAACAGGAATAGATTATGGATGTCCGAAGTGTGCAGTGAACACCGCAAGGCTGAGAATCGATGTTGTAGCCAATCATATAATGAATGAGCCCAGGCAACACAAGGGAAGCAGTTGAAAAGACGTCGCTAAGTAACCAAAGAATTAATAAATCAAGGATCGAAATTCAGTTACTAATTAGGGACTTGATCGTACGATTATGTATCACCCGTTTCATGCTGGCTTTCTGGACTAAGTTATTCGCGATCCTCCTGATTTTAGCCATTGCCGCACACGGAATGTCAATTGGATTCCGGCTCACACGCCTCGCGACGAGGAAAAGACGATCGGATGTTTGTGTTCGAGGACTTCGTGAGACGGAAAGTAGTAAGAGTTAAAGCAGATGTACGCATGTTTGAGGTTAACAGTAATTCCTAATGACGGGGTGCTGAGGAGAATGTTTGGATCCGAGAGGGTTGAAATAATAGGAGGACGGAGAAAATTACGTAAGGAGTAATTTAATAACTTGTACTGTACGCCAGATATTATTACAAATGATCAGATCAAGAGGATGGGATTGGTATGACATATAGCACGCACATACCGGGTTTTGGTAGGGAAACCTGAAGAAAATAGAGCGCTAGTAAGACCTACATGTTGATGAAAAGATAATATTGGTATCTTAAAAGTACGAATTTCTTGCGTAGCTGAGCGACTGGTGGCTTCTCAAGGACTGATACCCATGGACTTAGGTAGGTTGGCAGTTAGGGGGGCCCATTCCTTCCTGAGAGGCCAACAGTTGGGTAGTTACTCAAGAACTGTCAAACATTAGATGGAACCTTGTTCACAAGACTCTGGCACTGGTCTCTATCCTGAACCTGATGACTCCAGTCCATACCCTTCATCCTGTTTCTCGAACGCACATTGTAATGTGATTCTCCCATCTATGTCAAGGTCGGCCTAGTGGTCTCTTTCCTTCTAGTTCTCCCACCACATCTCTGTATTTATTCCGCGTCTCTCCCATGCTTGCTACATGCCATGCCTGTCTCACCCTCTTTGACTTGACATTTTAATTATACACACTTTAGATATTATTTTTTTTACATCACACCAGAATTGGAATACAGAACTAAAATTTGTGATAAAAGTACATCTATTTTAAGGATATTTTATTGTATAGCAGAAAGTTATACAATGAAGTTTCGTTACAGATATCAGATTAAAAATATTATGCAAATGCAGTGGTTTCCAAGCTTTGTACGTGTATATTTTGATCAATTAGTTCAGTAGATCCCATCTAGAAGCGGCAAAGGCTGGGGCGAGGTACCTTGATCGCTACTGATATAACGTCGCCAACAGTAACTGCTACTACCATTCTCGAGCTTCCAGGCTTCAAGTAAAAGTTCATTATTAATGCTTTAACGAACTACTAAAATATACAGAATTGCGGATAATAATGCGATATTAACAATTACTGCTCTGTAGTTTGCGCGTTTTATTTTATACATTCTCTCCAGAGTCTCGCGGCCTGCCGGTTGGGAACCAGTTACCTAAATGAACAGTTCTGCCGATCACTTGCCTCACTTTCTCTTCGTTGGAGGGTAGTTGAATTAATGTTGTACGTGTAAGTAAACCAAACGAATCTCTGCTCTTGAGAACCCACCACAGAAGCCGTACATTACTTATTGGTACTAGCTCTAACTCCGGTCACAGTGGCCGCGCGGTCTAAGGTTTGAACTGTCTTCGCTCGCTCGAACACTGGGATCGTGGGTACGAATCCCGCTCAAGGCATGAATGTTTGTGGGTGGGTTTTTCTGTGTTTGTGTTTTCCTGTGTAGGTAGCGGCCTTGTGACGGGCTGGTCGCTTGTCCAATGAGTCCTACCGTCTGTGTAAAAAAAGATTACGAAACTGAAGAAGAGGCCTGGATACAACATAGGGCTGTAGAGCCATTGATGAATGAATGAATGAAGTAGCTCTAACACAAGCCATTTAAGTTACTGTCTCGCGTCTTACGGAAGACGGATTATACCGTCTCTTATTTTACCTGTTGGCGTTGTGGGCTGTCTCTACTGCCTTTACCATTTCGTGGCCAGCGTGCGCTTTCAGGACTTGGACAGTGCCGAACTCAGCTGGTCACCTTATTGTGAAAGTACCGGCCCCAATGTAGGCATGCAAGCTGGATTGCAGTTTGTTTATGGTTCGGATAGGTTCGACGCTCTGCAAGTCTGATGAAATGTCTGTAAGCAAGATCTCATTGGGAGTAAAGTGTACGCAGTTTGTTTGCAACTTGGTGAACGTATTATTTGCCTTATTAAGTACATGTACGAAATATAACACATAACCGGAATGGTTACCTGTGTCGTTTGTGGTGTCTAACCTTCAGTGAATGTGGCCACCGTCAAAGCAGTCGCCTATTTACTTGATGTATTTCAATGTCTTTGTCGTAACTGGAAACACTCCTGTAAATATTTTCTGCAAGTCCTTTCAGCACATACCAAAAATACTTCAAATGGTTGAAAGTTACAAAATTGAGAGAAGATTTTTATTTTCGTGAATATGGAAAAGTCATTCGGGCCAAAGAAGGCGAAGGCTGTTAATATTCCGACATCAGTTTGTTCTTGCGCCGAAATACAGAAATTGCAGTGAGGTGGTAAGACGCATTTCTTTGAGCAAAGAAAACATTTGTTTGGCTAAGAATTTGATCATTATCTGCGAATGCGCTGTCGTTAACATTAGAAAGCATGAAGGTCGAATGCTTGATTAACTGATTATTTTGGAAGAACAAATTCATAATTGAAAATCCTTTCACGTCAGCAACAAATCAGCATTGTTTTGACATCAGTTGTTTTCCTGTGTCTTGAGACCGGAGTCTTCCATCAGGGACTTAGGTAATTTGTTTCTGGGTCCTGCTGATCATGTTGCTAGTGTTTTCCAAAAGCTCTTTTGTTTCATTTCTTGACTACTCAGCATAATTTGGCATCAGTAAAACACAGCAGGTAGCGACGGTTTGACAGATATGAGCACGTGACCCAGCACTGGTCCACTTGCTGCGCAGAATTACCATTCCGCTTGTTTAAGTGCTGCCCCTCGCATGCGCAGGCAGTTACCCCTGCACCAAGCCTTACTTCATTACAGGCTAGGCGAGTTCCTCAACCTTTTTGCATGTGCGCACTAAAGTTGGGCATCTAACAGCACACGGATTTTCTTTTGTTACAAAGCATTGTATTGTAAGATCGAATGTGCTTGTGGGGAAAGCACCCTTCACGGTAACATTCCACAAGCGACACATTGACACCGAGTGGTCTTCCTGTGTTAGAAATTTAAGGGCAGTTAACAAAACTTGATAGGTTTACATATCAGGGAAACTATAGAAGGCAGTATAACACCTGATGAACTTGTGTACTCGAGAGGAGACTGGGGCAGATTTCCATGTCAGGGGATTTAAGTTACAAGGAATTGAAAAGGACCGAACCCCGGAGCCCGGAGGCCGTCAGGGCGCCTTCCTGTATGTACGAGTGTATGTCTTGTGATTATGATGAGCCGGCACGAAGGAGACACTTGACACCCCTGTTTTATATGAATTCGCGTTCGGAACGGTGTTCCATGCCGACTTGGGGACGTTTCTACCATAATTCCTTACAGGCAGTTGCTGTTCCATTTTGAATTGCATTTCGGATTCAGTCTCAGTTTCAATACTTCTCTGGGCCGTATGATTCATACACAATTCATTGTCACTGTTACAGATCGTCTCGCATTCTGTAACAGCTTGCCCACCCGCGCATGACCTCGTTTGTGCTTGTGACCCGAACGCGAACTCTCTGCTCTGAAATACCTTCCCAACAAAAATGGGAACAAACGAACACAGCATCTTCCAGTTAGTTCGCTTTAGTCCTACTCTGGCGTACATCTTGTAAGCTGCTTTTGCCCCAGAACTTTCTTTTTTGCAATTGTTATTGCTGTATATATTCTCGTAGGGTCGTCACTAATCAACAGTATAAGCTTCGATGCAATCAAATTGGTGAATTCTATTACTTTTTTTCCGTCGTTTGGGACTCAACATCCCAGTTATAACACTGTGTTTGGGATATAGCGATCCAGCGATCCACATCACGAAATTCCGCTTTATGTTCTGTGTCCTAGACTGTAAGTATTCGTGCGATCTGTGTTCGCTTGTACCCTGTACCTTTCCGAAGTTCAAAATTGATCTTAAGCTTTTACGCTTACTCATTAGCCACGCCTTTCTCAGCTCAGGCAACCAAAAAATAGGAGTCCACCCAGCCATCTACAAGTGGCAACCCACCTGGCGGTCCAGGGTCAAAGGCTACCATCCTGCGGGATAGGGATACTACAGTGTATGTAGGCCCTTGCGTGCATGCATGCCTTCAGTCAGCTGTACTTAGTTTGCTCACTCATGGAGCTGAGTCTTTCTTGAGAAGCCTCCAACTGTACAGCTACACAAGAACCTGTGAGCCGATTTTCTAGAAAATGAAGCTTCGATGTTTCACCACCGTATGGGCTTCCACGGCCTCTTACAGAGATGGTTTTACCCTTTATGTACCAAAGCCACAATATGAGAAATTTAGTGATAGGAGCTCGATTTTCGAGAAAGCAACAATTTGGCAAGCCAACTGGCACCTGCCAGTGATATGACAGAGAGGATTAAATGTGATCTCGCCGCAGTTACCTCGCTTTATGAGCTGTTGCTGCTTGCCTGTATGCGAGCAGCTCAGTATTCAGAAACATTGGGACAAGTCGAAACTGGAAACCCGAGCAACACTGGTCATCGTCAACGTTTGGGCCGGAATGGGCGGGCCCCTGTCTGCTACCTGACAGGCTGACATCTCAGGCTTTTCTGCCGGACCTGCTTGAAGATGTGCAGGCGTGAATAAAAGCTGTAAGACAGAGGTTCGGACCGAGAACCTCCCTAACAGGACTCTAGAGCGTTACCGCCACGCCAACCCGCTCGGTCCAGTGAAGTATGTATATTTTCTAAATTATTTTTCTTGATTTACATTGGCCTTGATATTCGTATATTGCAGATAAACCCATGTTGCAAACCTAGTTGCAATGTATCGTGGCTTCGTGTACACCACACCGTATAAATGTACATGCACAATTTGATTATAGCGACATATGTCGACTTCTGTTATCTTCAGGCCGCTGTGTGTTTTTCGTAGGCTAATGCCGTGTTTGTTGTGCACTGACTAGAATTTACATATTAAGACTATGTAAACCAAATTATTTGTGAGTTTGTTGTTGAATTGTAGCGTTGTGAAGTTGATATTGCTGCATAATTTATTTTGTGAAGAAAAGTTTGGAGTATTTGATTTCGGCTAATTTTCTGTTGTCAAGAAGATATCTGGGAACAAGTATAACAAATCAAAACCTGATCCAGGAGGAAATTAAGAGGAGATTGAATTCGGGGGAATTCTTGCTACCATTCAGCCCAGAACCTTTTGTGTTCTCATTTGCCGTAGAAAAACATAAAAATTAGAATACACAGAAATATAAGTTTGCCTGCGGTTCTGTATGGGCGTGAAACTTGGTGTCTGACCTTAAGGGAAGACCATAGTCTCAGGGTGTTTGAGAACAGGGTGTTGAGGAGAATATTTGGATCGAAGAGAGATGAAGTGACAGGAGAAAACTGCAAAATGAAGAGCTTCATATCTTGTACTCCAAGTATAATTAGAATGATCAAGTCAAGGAGGATGATATGGGCAGGGCATGTAGCTCGAATGGGAGAGAGGAGGAACGCATATAAGATATTGGTGAGATAGCTAGCAGGAAAGAACCACTGGGAAGGCCAAGACGTAGATGGGTAGACAATATTAAAATGGATCCTAGAGAGATAGGATGGAATGGTATGGATTGAATTGATCTGGCTTAGGCTGGGGACCATTGGAGGGCCCTTGTAAACACGGTAATAAGCCATAAAAGACTGGGAAACTCTAGAATAGCTCCACAGTTGGTGGCTTCTCAAGAATGGCTCAGCTCCATGAGTGATTGAATGAGTGAGTGAAAAATTGAAGTGGCCACGTTAACAGATCATAAGGTATTTGTGAAGCGGTAGGCGACGTGAAGCGTTGCTCCAGTTCATTGGTTTCCGTTTATATTTTTCTTACGCCTCGAGCATGTTTGACTTTCCGTGAAAAGATTTTGTTAGTTAAAATGTTTTTAATACTGCGGAAGATTATCATGTGGTTGTGGGTGGTTAGCGATGCAGAGCACTGAACTAATGTTAGGAATTTTTCATTTGTATTTTCAGTGTATGTTTGATCGTTATCGGTGGTATGTGGTATGTGTATCTGTAGCGTGTGCTTTTAGAAGCTGTGGTCTGTTCGTACGCAGACTGAACTCCGTACAGATCATCGCACGCTGCAGTTGTGTAGACGGCCCGTCTCATGTACAGTTAACACTACATAAAGTTAGTAATCACTGTTCTGTGAATTCTGTTAAATATACTACTCTGTCCAAAAAGTATCCGACCTTGAGCCGGAAAAAAAGTTCTGTATCTGGGTGGTTACAGTACCTAATCGCCTTCAAAGTAGGCCCCTTGTGACTCCACACACTTAGCCCAGCGGTCCTTCCATCGCTGGAAGCAATTCTGGAAGGCTTCTTTGGAATGGCATGCAGCTGCGCCGTCGCGTTCTGTATGATGTCCTCGCGGCTGTGA
>NW_019720707.1:0-812 GCF_002891405.2 Cryptotermes secundus | reverse complement strand
ACTCTGGATCGGAAACACCTTGTAGGACAACTGAGAAAAACTTCTCATAATTAAAGTAATCTGATCCAGAATGTGGGGGAGATTTTATAGGACAGTGCTTGCCGTCAAGTGCTCCTATACAATTAGGGAAGTTCCACACATTCCAAAATCCTGCCCTTGATTGTTTCAGCCGTTCCGTGGAAGGCGCTGGCATATGCTCTTCTACTAGTTTCTCCCAAAGTGCTTTGCAGGTATCCATTACCATGGCTTTGACTGTTGAAGCTTCCATGCGGAAAGAAAACCCCAGCATTGTAAATGATGTGCCAGTTGCCAAGGACCTCAAACAGAAAAACAAACAAAATTTTATGTGACGATATATTTTATAGCAGACTCTTCGTATAGATATACCCACACTCACTCACTCACACTCACACCCTCGTACACATACTCACTAATGTAACCGTACAATTTAGGGTTATTTCTCATCACTCTGTCCTCATATAACTGACCTAGACGGCAAGCAAAGTCGGTCACAGTGCCGCTGCAGCGCATTGGCTACTCACACACTCACTCGCTCACTAATTAACTCACATACACAGATATACTAAATAGGTTTACTGATTCACATACAATTTAGATTTTTTTTCAGAGGATGATGCTCGAAGTAAGTGGAAGAATATGAGAGATCACTATAGGAAGGAGTTAAGAAAGGTTATGAAATGCACTTCTGGTGACGCGGGCGGTCAGTTCAAAACTTCACCATGGCCTTTCTTTGACTTAATGTATTTTCTGAAGGAAGAAATGAATCCAAGTCTAACTTCAGGTAACTTGAA
>NW_019720706.1:300472-303245 GCF_002891405.2 Cryptotermes secundus | reverse complement strand
ACTGTCCTCAGTCTATTACAATATCCACTAGCCGTTTCCTGGCAATAGATTTAACACAAAGGAGATTTTCCGTTTCTNTACAACCATGAATCACTAATTCTGTCTACACATTCATATTATGTCTCTTAAACTGAGAGGCATCAATTAAGTCTCATAAACACCATTGTTACCTGCAAATAATGAGTGATAAGAACATTAATGACAATTCATAAAGATGACTTATTCAGCTCATCACACTGTACAGTATGTGATGTGAAATCTGTGACTTATGTTTCCATTGTTGCATTTACCTGAAAAGCAGCAATTAAGACTCAACATAGTTGTTCCCTGTAAAATAAGACATGTTATCATCATTTGGTAAAGGTTTTTAATATAATGGAAACAGGGCCAGTTTTTTTCTTTCATTTCCGATCTTTCAGTGCAGAAGTGTCAGCATTAAAGAATACTAAGAGTCATGCCTATTTATTTGACTTTGCTTTGGAATTAGCCATTATGAAGTTCAAGGAAAATAGGAGAAGATTCCATTTGAATGAGGCACAAGTTTTTCTGGTCTACGCTGACGATGTTAGTCTGCTAGAGGAACAAATATCTTTATAAAAGATCCAAGAGCCCTATTAGACGCTAGCAAGTATGTTTTTACGTAAGAAAATAAAAAGGAAACTAAGTATATGCTTACACTATATTATACTATACGTACGTTGAGAGAAAAATCATATCTGATAATTAATCCTGTGATATTTTTAAGTTTGCTATTTAACGACGCTGTCAGTATGGACAGTATACAGCGTCGATAATAGGATGATTAATGAACATGGAACGGTTGGTGAAATGAGAATTAGCATAGGAATCCGAAGTTCTCTTGAGAAAACACGCTCCGCCCTCGCTTCTCCACCACGAATCCACACGATCTGACTTTCTATGGGAAGATAATGAGGAGAAGTTCAAATATTTGTGGAAGGCACTAAAAAATCGAAACTGTATTCATGGCAATGTCAAGTTGTCCCTGTGCTCAGCAAATTCAAGCTCTAGGCCATGAAGGTGTATGGGGGAGTGGATGTATAGAGCCACATTTTCTTGATCTCGGCACTAACTAGTGGTAAGTGGTCAGCTTCATGCCCCGGCCGCTTTAACACCGAGGAAAACGCCCCCGGTACCCATTGCATGGGAGGTAGGGCGGACACCAGAGCCGGTCTGGACGATTTAAAAAGAGAAAATTCCTGACCTTACCGGGTCTCGAACTCCGACCCCTCGGTCGTCCAGCCCGTAGTCACTCCCTATACCGACTATGCTACCCCGCGGGAAATATCTGTTACAACTTAGTTCAGAGTGTTTCATTTCCTTGATGTGTTTATCCGAAACAGTACACGTCTACCTGGCTCTACTGTGCCATTGCTTAGGCCACAATCTGGTTCTTCGTTACCACGAAAACCTAAAAACTGTAGTAACAACTGACTTATGGTAATTTATGGTTGATGAAACTAGATTATAGGTATTCTTTATATAATGTTGTATTTTATGTCATACTGCTTATTCTCTACTTCAGCCTTGCAGTCCATAACAAGAAATTCTAGGTATCTGTAGTGCTGCCAGTTTGGGCATCCTGCGTGGTCCATCGACTATCATGACAAAGGTTATTCGTGGTTTTCCTCAACACCTCAAAGCTAATCCTTGATAGTACGTCTCTCAGGCCATAATTGTTTCCTTCCAGATCCTTTCCAATTCACCAATCATCCTACCAATCTACGCTATGCAATCCAGATGCTGACAGAACCGTAAAATTATCCACAAAAAATGTTGGAGGATTCCCTAAAAAAGCCCTTTGCATGTCTTTTTGCACAGGCATGCAGAAGCGAATCGTGATAAAACCTGTCAAGTGATCCCAGCACAAAATCAATGTATTGTACACGTAACCTTGCAGATATGAAAATTTCCCTTCGTAGTCTCTTATGTCACGTGGTATTCTAACCACACTGGGCAAGATAAACGGATTACTGTTTATCAGACTTTACGAAATTACAGCATGATCCATAAATCATTAGTGACACACATACTTCTTCCGCAAATCTGCTAACACCACAGAAATACGCCATCTCGCTTCATAACAGAAGCGCGGTGAGCTAAAGGCAGGAGTGCACTGAAACGTCGCGAACCCCCAGTATTACTTCATTGAACCGAAGTAATTTTATGTGCCCTTCAGGTAAACTATGGTGAATAAACTCTCCAACTGATATACCAGTTGCGGCTCGTTGCTTCCTTATGTCGTGGGGCTAGTCACTATATTTAATTCGTGGAAATCGAAATTCGATTATATACATTGCCAAGAAAGCCATGTGCAGTATGTATGTATAGTTGTAGAGGTCGTGACATGTGGTTTAGAGGAGGAAGGACGAAATATGGAAAGTAATTGACTGTGACAAGTGAGAAGGGATAGACCCGTCTTGTCATCAGAAAGGATTCGTATTAGAGGCCAAACTCTGAAGCTTACGTCAAGACTAAGATCTGGTCATGAGCGTTTGATTGGGCTCTAAATTAAGACAAAGTGGCTGGTCAACCGTCAATGGGAAAATGACTTTGAAACGAAGCAAGTAGTAAAGAGGAACTTTGTAAAGGTAGAAACGAAGCGGTTGGATATGTGGAAGACGAAGGCGAATACTTGTCATAACCATAGCAGTTCTTTGGTAAGGCACTGGCATATGGTTTACAAGATACGTGGTTCGAAGATATGACTATTTTCCTGAGAAAAAATTAAGAAATTTGTGCATGTAGGAAGCAA
>NW_019720706.1:252155-297769 GCF_002891405.2 Cryptotermes secundus | reverse complement strand
CTGTCTGCGATCCTCCTCAGATTCTACGACTTGGTTTATAGCTGCAGAAAAATTGTATTTATTCATTCACTTTTCAATTTCTATTGACAAAAGACGCCGTGGTCTCGAACCCCGTACTTTCACAATACTACGCCAATGTCTTACCCACGTACCCCCACATCTAGACAAAATTGTTACCTTCGCCTTGATCATATGGTACAACTTGCTTCCTACATGCACAAATTTCTTAATTTTTTCTCAGGAAAATAGTCATATCTTCGAACCACGTATCTTGTAAACCATATGCCAGTGCCTTACCAAAGAACTGCTATGGTTATGACAAGTATTCGCCTTCGTCTTCCACATATCCAACCGCTTCGTTTCTACCTTTACAAAGTTCCTCTTTACTACTTGCTTCGTTTCAAAGTCATTTTCCCATTGACGGTTGACCAGCCACTTTGTCTTAATTTAGAGCCCAATCAAACGCTCATGACCAGATCTTAGTCTTGACGTAAGCTTCAGAGTTTGGCCTCTAATACGAATCCTTTCTGATGACAAGACGGGTCTATCCCTTCTCACTTGTCACAGTCAATTACTTTCTATATTTCGTCCTTCCTCCTCTAAACTACATGTCACAACCTTTACAACTATACATACATACTGCACATGGCTTTCTTGGCAATATAATTAAGCCCCCTGTCAGTCCGCGACAGATCCTGCCTTATTTTCATTAGCTCACGCCAGACCGGCAATTTAGTCACCTCAACGATCGAAAGCTTCGCCGCCGCAAAATTTAATCCTGTTCTGTCGGGCTTCGCCTTATCCAGAATTCCGAACATTTGCATTTTCACGATCTTCTGTGGCTTCTGGTTGCTGACCGCTCTGCGCCTTGCGATAGTGCTGTTGTCGCGGAGAACCTTGATTTCTAAGCGCTGCACTTTCGAAACGTGGGTATTTGCCACAAATCCCAAGGCAAGCATACGGTATTGCAGACATAAATAATGCTCTGTGGACGGTACATTTGATCTTAGAACTTAATCTCTCACTTATCAATGAAGGACATGCCCTAATAAATGTTGTGAAGACATTGGATTCGATCATTTCTGTATCTAATCCTCTTACCGAGAAATATACACATATTGTACATGACTCACGAAGGGGATTCTTCGTCCGTTCAATATGAGATGACACCCAACCGATCTAACTCTCTTGACATAAAATTTCATTTATTTTGTTCCAGCGCCTACACTGCGTCTCAATCGCATCCGGACATCGCTGCAGCGTTCTGAGGACATACCCTTCTTTGCTCTCAGTCGCATATACGTGTACATACGTGCCAGCAGCAACCACACCTAGATATACACTAGCATTTTTGAGGGGGGGTAGGTTCATTTATACATACGTTGTACAATGCGTGGCACTCCTTTTCTCTTGGCGTAAACGTTTCGTTTTCGACCGAAACTCTTAATTTTCTCTCGGCAAAAATGTGCTAACAGGTTTGATTATACTAATGGAAATTTTAATTTGAACTTATACGCACTGTTGTATGGTCCCTGGCCGCAGAAAAATCTCCACTGCCTCTTATAGCCACCCACTTGTACATTTACTTCTATGAAGTTCTTTATTGCCTACAGGTACGGAATTCTACACTGATGGCATACATCACAACCACTTTCATTGTGCTGATTCTGTGTAAACAGCTGCTCAGTGACCAAACAAATTGGCATTTCATGACACCCGCGACCTCACTGCATTGTTCTCACAGCAGTGTCCCTTATTCTGAACTACACGACTCCTGCGCTAGCTTCCCACGCCTCGTCACGTGGTATTTGTGGTGGGAGCAAAGTGGCGGTAGGGCAGATTTCAAGTACCTCGATTTTCCCTGCCAATCTTCGCTCCACCAATTGCTCTACAATCACCATCAACTAGGATTGGTACAATAATCCATAAAAGGCTTGTAATTTTGCACTAATGAGTTTTTAATTATCCTCAGTTCTTCGCCTGGTACAGTCCGTGCCATGCAGCTTGCTCAAAAATCAATCGAAAATTTATATGCACACAAAGAAATCAACAGCCAATAAACCCGGACCTACCAGCTGAGTGCAGATAAAAAAAAATATTTTTCAACTCGTCATCATTAATCCGAAAGGGAATTAGTGCCAAGGATATTTTATTAATATTTCATATAAAATATTGTATTGTTCTGCTTTTCACCTGTGAGAGACGTAATTCGTTCTCTCTTACTTTCTCTCTTTCTCTACCCCCTGTCCCTCCTTATTTTCTTGAAGTTGAAGTGCTGTGTAAATTAAGTTCTCGTAAGAGGAAAGGCCAACGGGTCCCCCTTTATCTGCTCTCTGTTTACACGCCTCTACTCAGGTTTAATTGATTATGGCAGACTGTTCTTGTGTAAGTTTCAGTATTAATTAGCGGTAGATAAGGTCTATCCAGAAAAGATAAAATGGCGGACGGAAGCCACCTACCGTGCTATTCCTGTAATAAATAATGCGGCTGGAATTATCTTGGTGTCGCTGACTAGACATGCCGCTCGCTCATGTCCCAGAGATGTTTCTTGCTCTTTGCTAATTAAAGCAGCGGAGCTCCCAACATTTTGACAAGCTTCTAGAGCAGGCATGTCAAACTCAACTTGTACAGAGGGCCACCTCAGCCCTATAAATAATAGTTCAGGGCCGCACTTCAAAATAGACATATATATTAGATTTTGATACAAGGAAATTTAATTCTATTTATTACTTAGGAATAATTTCAATACAATTACCTAAAGTCACATATCTTACGTTTTAAAAAGCAAGAGAATGCCATTTTTGACAAGTATCAAACAGCTTTTCAATATGTAAAAAGAGAGATTACACAAGAAATTATGTTAGAAATAGCAAAACATTGAATTTCCTGCAGCCTGCTAATTTATGTCTGTGTGAGTCTTCTTGTCTTCTGGTCTTTTGGAAAACTGTCTTTACAAAAAATATTTCTACTAAAATTTTAATATTGATTTTAATATTAATTAGCTGTAAAAGTTGAGGGGCCGCATGTTTTGACATGGCTGTTCTAGAAGCCCGCTGAATTCTGCTTGTGTACAGCAGTGCAACCTACTACTACAGGCGTACAAATTTGGTTATAATCCTTGCAGGATCAAAAAGAAAAGTAAGTAAAAATGAGTGATTTATCTGATATAACGCCATGTAGTCTGGTAGATGTTTATCAGCGTTTTGGTGGAGCGTTCTACCTTCATCTTCAGAAGAGAACAGAGTTGAAACAAGTTGTACAGCTATAGAGAGAGCGACAAAGTACTTCATGGGGCAGGGGCTTCTTGATAGCCATAAGATTCAACTGTCACACAGACTTATATTTAAAGCCGTTTTACTTCTTATTTCTTATTATGCACTACACCTTTTGAACGTAAACGGTCATCTTCACGTGGGTTTGGGGGTGTTTACCAGCGCATCTCTTTTTCAACATATCGACCCCTCCGCCTTTGTCTTCTGAGTTCTTCGAGAGCCACCAGCTCCTGCTGACAGCCGAAGGAAGGAAGAAAGGAAGGACAGTGGAAACTGACTTTATTAAAATATTTTCTATTTCTGCTCCAACAGCTTCATTTATTATCAAATGTAAGAACTTCAACTTCAGCTTCTCATCTCGTTTTTGTGAGATTCACAGGACTGCAATGTGAACAAGTATTAAAGGCAGAATATTACAATAATTTGATGCTAAGGTAAAAATAACACAGTTTACCATTTCAGGGAACATCAATGAAATATTTGGAAATGTGTTAGATGAATCATCAGCTACACACACTGTAGTCACTGTGCAACAAGTGGGTCTGAACATGGTGAGAAGAGGAGGAAGTTTCCACTCATGCTAGGATCCTAATCTTCCTAGTTTTGTCACTAGTTGGTCATAAGTCACTATCTGAGCTGTCTGGTCTCATTGTCTATGCCTCTCAATCATAAATAAATAGCTGTGCTTTGGTTTCATAGCTACAAAGTTTTCTCCTGTCTTACGAACCAGGTTGGTTCTTATATAGTAAGTGTTTGTGTTTGGTGTGTTTACTCTCTGGATGCTGACTCCACAATACACTGATTGTAGATCTTCATGAAGTTCAAGAGACTGTGAAGAGTTACTGCAAATGGTTTAGATTTCATTATCTCCTCTTTTTACTCGTATCATTAACTGTTCATGTTTCACAACCTCTAGAATACCTACAGCAAAATATATAAAATTTTAACACACACTGTATTATGGGCTTGAAAATGCACTGATATCACCTGCCATTAGTGATTATGGCAATTCTTGTTTTCTCCTGTCTTCTTATGTTATCTGTTTGAGAGCTTCTTAATGCTCTAATAGATGTACGATGTCTGGAAGGAATGTTGCTTTCACATATTGGCTTCAACACCACAACTATTTGTCTTAATATAAAATAGTGTAAAATGACTGTTTTTATGTGAAACTTTTAAGCCTGGGAATACAGTCTGTCTGTATATTTACCACGCAAATCTGCATATGAAATTCATACATGGTATGTCACTACTCCAGATTAAAATCCTTCTGGTTATTCCCTTTCCTTGGGATCTAATCACAACAGATCATCTTGAAAATTGTTAAATTTCTTTAGTTCGAAAGCAACAGGAATATGATTTTGAACAGATGAAATAATATTCTCTTTTAATTTACTGATTTCATTGTGCGTTTTAACTCAGTCCCTACCCTTACTTCTTCTGACACTGATAATCCTGAATTATGCCATCAGTCATGGTGACCATACACCTTCCAAATAGAGCAGAGCTGCTTGAGTCAGTCGTACAGCTGCCGTAACCTCTCTTTACTTCGTTTATCCCGTCCTTTTCCCACCGGTTGTCATTTGTTTCCATTACCACGAGAATCACTGTGGAGGCGTCGAAGAGGGATAACCTCACCCCGAGTAGAGATGGCAGTGTCGATACTTGAATTGACATGCCTACAGCTACTAGACTGCCAGAGAACAGCAGAAGCAGATGATGAATAACGTGCCACATTTGTAGTGTTACGGTATGATCCTGATCTCCATCTGTGTATTTTCTGATGTCTGAAATAAAGAAACTTAACTTTAATTTCTTCTGTCTTGCCGTAGCTTTTCATCATGATGATGCTGACATGCCTCTTACATTATAACAGTGCTGGTTGCTGATCTAATTCAAACAGTTCCTGCATGTTTCCTATGGCACATAATGGAGAAATAATTATACAGGGAGATTTTTTTAGTAACTTGATGAGTTCATAGCTCTGCGCTTCATGGCGGCCTGTGGGCCTCCTGCTGTGAGGCACATATGAATTATGCTGATGAATCAGCTGATAACGTTTGAAATGAAGGGAAGTAATTAACTTGTAGACTTCTTCATTTAATTATATTTCACTGCAAGCAGTGCGGTTCATGTGTGAGAGTTTGTTCAAGATTTGTCAGCAGTAGGCAGCAGTTATCAGCTCTGTTCTCAGTTACAGTAAGTTAGCGTCATAGTGCAGTATACTTTAGAGCAATGTGTATTTCTGTATGATACCTATGTGAAATATGGATCTGCTGAAAAGTGTTGGTGAAAATTTTAAGATAAATTTTGTGATGAAAGAGTTCCCAGCAGACAAACAATTCACAGTTTGATGAATAAACTTCGAAGAATGGGACTCTTAATAGAAAAGAAACAAAAGAATAAGTTCTTACTGAGCAGAAGTTAGATGACATAAGGTCCAGACTTGAAGAGACACATAGAAAATCACTGAAACGTCTAGCTAAAGAGATTGGAGTGTCAAATTCTAGTGCAAGAAGGATTGTTGTACCTGTGTTTTTCAATGAAACAATTAATTGTGAAAAATATGTAGAGAGGACAGCATTTTCAACACCTCCTGTGATCTGCGAATTGTAACTACTTCATTCTAAATCTTATCTCCCATCAGGCATGCTGATTCAATGGCAAAATTTGCATGAGCCTTGCAGCAAGTAGTGCACCAGTCACTATGAAATGCAGAGCCATGAACTTGTATAGCTGGTATAAAACCTCCCTGTAGTAGTAGATATTAAAGTACTTGTGGGAACATCCCACATTATCACGCATTTCTGCAACGCTCGCTCTTCACATCACTTTTCACCATCACGCGCGCTAACCAATCAGATTGCTTCAAACGATCGCATTTATACTACGCTCGGCGATAGCCCGCGTCTACACCATTACGCGCGCTAGCCAATCAATTCTTGCTCCTCACTTTCGAGTTTGGCTCCGCCCCACCGACCAGCGTATAAAAAGGAGCGACCCCAGAGCCGAGTTATGCAGTTCGATTCAGTTCACTTCAGCAAGCAACTTCAGCCAGCAGGCTTCGTCGCCAGCGCTCGGTCTTCGGAAACATCGGCAGGCTGCGCCGGGCACGACTGCCTCGGCCCTCCAGCGCTCTCACACCCGACTCACTGGGGCACAGCGCCTGGACTCGCCGGTGGTCGCGTTACGGTCCGACCCACTGGGCCTCTGGCGTAGCCACTGCCTCATGGCTCCTACAACCGCGCTCGACTAGCCTTTCACCACCGGCAGCAACCTCCGCCATTTGCCGCGCCGCGATCAAGCAACCTCCAGCCACGGCCTAGCCTTTCCACTAGCCTTTCACCGCAGCAAGCCTTTCTCCTTACCGGCGCGCGCCACGCTACCTCACCGGTCAATCATCTCAGCAACCACGGTCCTTTTCAGGGCCAACAAATTGTTCCGAAGAAGTGGGTTGTCATAGGAGTAATGACAAAGACACACGTTGACACGAGTGCCCCACATACTAATTCAAATCTTGCGTTAATATGTATACCAATCTAGAGAAATGAATTGTGAGTTGTAACTGAGACTTTTTTGTGTGCTATTCTTTGTTTAGAGGACTATCATATCTTGAAGAAAGAAGTATTTTACATCTGAAAGCAAGCATGTTCACGTCATAAAACCCGGTGTTCTATTGGAAAGGCTGATTGAATACATTATAATTATGTGACACTTGAGGTGTTAATAGCAAGCAGTGTTCATTGCATTACCTTCTGGATGTAGCCCCAAGTCAAGAAATGCAAACACTACCAACATTTTGAAAGAACTACTGCTGTCTGCTTCGGGAACAAAGGGATGAAACAAATGTGTGGGTTTGTCAGCCCTTTACATGTTGGAGAAGTTCCTGAGTTACATTCATTTCTGTGCTAAAATTTTGAATTCTCCAGTTTATTCATATACATATATATATATATATGAGTCAGCTACAGTGAAAGAGTCACTCCTGCCAACTCTGATCACTCAGGAATTAAAGTAGAATGGAGTACATGTATGGCAGATTGAAGTGGATAACATCCACGACACTGAAAGGCAGGAGGTGCTGGTGGAATTTGTTGGAAACAACATGCAAAGGGTCAATATTGTGATATTTTAGTTAAAACTATGCACACTCAACCCTTTGACCTTGAAAGAGGCATCAGGTTCTGCCAAGAGGAAAAGCTTTCATTCCTTAATATGTGACCCAAAAGGTAACACAATGAGTAATTATAATTATATTTTTGATTGCATTGAATGCTGGTCGCCTTGTTCAGTTGGCATTACAATAAAGCAAGATGTCCTCTAAAATATAGAGGAATAAATTCTTACCTTTTACTAAGTGCAAATAAAGTTGCTTCGTTTTTTATATCCTGCTCAGTGTCAATCTCATTTCCATCATCACAGTGACAGCTCCCACCATCTTCCTGGAGTTTCCCATTCGTCTGTTCCAGTCTTGGATACAGGTTGTAGTCAAGATCACAGCGACTACAGTTATTTGCATATGTCGAGCCTATATAAAACACAAAAGTGTTATTGTACATCTTCTTGTTTTCCCATGACTACAACTTTGTACAGATAAGTTGTAGGCAGAGTTAATGTACTGTTCTGAAGAAAATTCATGCAAGATATATGAAGCTATATACTGCCATACAGAAAATATGGGTCCAAGTTACACTGACCTCAATTGAAATACTTTTCTTATAGTTTCAATAGTCAACACTTCGACCAAAAATCAGACATGTACACAGAAAATTATTTACCTTTCACATCATTGGTAAGAGAAAGAGGCTTATAATGAAATTAGGAGAATGAATTGTATAAATGTTGTTATTCAGCTTAAGGTCTTATTCTTAAGCTACTGATTGAACACAGCTGCATCACAGGGTGTGGAGGCAACCTTATGGATCAATGTTCAGAGGTTGCACACTTTCATACAACCTCCACAAAATAAATAAAACATATGTATCTGTAAACACTCACAAAAATACATCTCTAACAAGCTAACACAGAAGAAAGAAGTGTGTGTGTGTGTGTGTGTGACATTGCAACCAATTTATTCAAGTATTGTGAAAATAACATAATTCCATTTCTGACTGCCTGACATAATCCACCCAATCTGTAGCTCTCCTTGGTATATGACTTCTATCTGCTATCTCTAACAGTACCAATACTAAGATCAACAGTAATAGTAATAATAGGATTATCATAACTGGGGATTTAGGACTTTTAAGAACGGGAACAAAGCAGTATCTGTGTGTATGTGTGCGCACACTGGCCCATATGTGTGTCTGTCTGTGTGTGTTCATGTGTCTGTTTGCCCTGCCCATGCCTGCATGCATGTCTGTTTCTCTTTTACAGAGTATAATGTGCATATCTCTGCATGTGTTAGTGGATGCATCTGTGTCTGTATGTTTGCATGACTGTGCATGTTTGTGTATGGACACATACCAATCCTGCGTAAGTCTGTGTCCCCATCACACTATGTGCATGTATATCTCTGTGTGTGTCTCCCTCCATATGTATAGAACTGCTTGGTACTGTGTGTGTCCATGTTTGCATGTATGTGTGAGCATGCATGTGCATCTGTCTGAATTTGTGCCTGTATGTCTCTGTATCTGTCTCTCTCTCTCTGGATGCATGTGTGTTCATGTGAGTGTGAGTGCATGTTTCTATGTATGTTGGTTTGTGTGTTTGTCTGTATCTAGCTCTGTGTGTGCTATGTCGGTGTCCATCTGTCCATGTGTGCTTGTGTTGGCCTGTGTACTTTACTTGCCTCTCTGCTGGTTGATATCATAATGATGCACACAGAGACAGGCATGTAAAGTGAGTCACGTGCAGACACGCTGAGAGTCACATGCACACACAGTCACATACTCACATGCAGATGGATATCCAGAGAACACACACACACACACAAATTGCTTTGTTCTTGTTAAAACTCCTAAATCCTTCATTGTGATAATGCTTCTATTACTAATATTATCAATCTCAGTATTAGTACAAATATTAGATTAAAAAATATACAGCTATCCCTCCAAGCACTTTGTTCTGATGGGAACATTTTTCATTTCAATCCAAGAAGGAACAAGATAAGATGGAAATAATTGAGAATTTGTAGAAGTACTGTGCAAATAATGTCATTCAGTTTCTCATCATGCCTGTCATGCACTATGCTACAAGATGAATGGTCATGGGTTCAATTCCTGATGACATAATTCGATTTTTCAATTGATCTAATCCTTCCAGTCACACTATAGCCCCATAGGGTTGGGAGACGTTGAGGCTCCCATATTTTCTAGACAGTCAGCTCACAGATGGCAGTAAGGTTGTCAGCCTTATGCGCTGGTCACCCTTTACCCCAAGGAAGACTCCTGGTATTCATTTCTGTTAGAGGCTCAGCTGACCTCAGGGCTGTAGTGTAGCTGAAAGGATTAGATCAATTGATAAATCAAGTGTATATATATATCAAATGCAATCTTTGATATTTTGCATTCCTCTATGGCCTTGGTACAGCATACCTTTGATGACCATATTATAGTTACAAATCTACTGCTGAAGGCTAATCACAATGAATAGTCATACATAATTTGTCCTTATATTTTTACTAAATATTTACCATGCTGAAAAATGTTTCAATCAGTAGCCATAGTTCTTAAGGAGATCTATATTTTATGTCATAATGCTGCAGTCAGTCATCAGGGTTTCTATAACTTTAGATGAGTTAGTCTTGTCACAAGTGATATGGAAAGCAAGGGTTAGTTTCAAATGATGAATCAAATGGATATGATGGACAATCCCTCCCACCCAGTACAAGTTACTGCCAAGGGTCCGCATCTCAAAACATGCAGCGGACCTGCCATAACCTTACCCAGTGTGGAGGAGTACGTACGGCGCTGGTCCATTGTCAGTGACAGCTTGCAGGAACGCTTGAATGTCCTCAGACCCCGCCGTGCTGGTCCCAGGAATGGTGCTGTTGAAATGGTGTACAGGACAGGGTTCACAGCTGCATTCAATGGCAGGACAAATACTGCTACCCAAGCAAACACCTTGAACAAAAATTGAAGACAGAAAATGAAGACATACAGACATACTGTACACAAATCAGGTACAATACTTAACATAAAGCAAATTACTATATTATTTAACTGATTCTTTTGGGAGTTCACTTATGACTGTCAGCATCTGAATTATATAGCATCAAATAGTGGGATGACTGGTGATTAATGAATTGGAATGATACAGTCATGGCCTGATCAACATACTGTCACATCATTTGTCTGGAGGGACTATGGAACACCATTACAAGAGCTCAGCCAGGACAGCCAGTGTGCTGGCTAAAACTGAAATCCCTAAACACAAGTCTGGAGCATTACTGCTACACCAACCTGCTCAGTAAATTGGTTCCTGAATTCAATTTAACGAGATAAGTATCTTCTAAAGTATATAGTTTATCAAAAATCTTAAAACATATCACTGCCACCTTTTTGTTAAATGAAAAATTAGGTAAACTTCTTCCTAAAAATAAAGCACTGCTTCACCACCTTGTGTTTATATCTGCTTCAGTGCAGTTACTGATACAGTAATCACTAATAATTCTGAAATATGGTTATCAACATTGGGTGCAGTTTTAAAATTAGATGCTAAAATGCAATTATTTTCTGTGCCTAAGGCAGTAGAATATACTGAAATTAGATGACCCAAATCATGCTTGTCATATTAAAATGTAAGTGTATAAATTAACCCAATAACTATTTCATTTTCATTTCATTTTTATTATCATTCAACAATCCACACATACAGGTATTACAACCATTTGGATATGGAAATTGTCAGTTTTACATCTAAATCTTGTGCATATCTTTACAGAATACACTGTACCACCCTAATATAGGGGGTTTGTCGTCTGAATAATATTATCTAAATCTAGTTACCATTAATTTCATTGTCTTTACACAAATACAACAAATTAATCAGCTACATATTACATTTACACACTTGATGAATCAAAAGACATAAATTCATCTACAGAATAAAAGGAATGTTTCAGCAAAAAAGATTTTAATTCCTTTTTAAATGTGTTAATATTTCCTCAAAGCATAGTCTTTATTGAAAACCTGGAAGTCATTTGTGTCTGCGATTGGCTGAGATCACTCACATGATTTTTAAAAACGTACATAGATGTGCCTATTTTACTATGTCAATCCCTGAATATGAGTGGAACAGCACCAGGGTCTCTTTAAGTTTTAAAAAACAGAACATTTTATAAGTAAAATTTGGTAAATTTACACTAAGTAAGTAAATAAATAAATAAATAGCAAAATCATATTCTGATCTTCAGTATGTAGATTGGCTGATAACAATTCTAACACCAAATTATAACAAGCATTTTCAGAATTTATTATTCTCCTTATTTTATTTTGAACCTCACTAATTTTTATTCCAAGACATATTTATTTAAGCATGTAAATAATTACACATAGTTTTATGATGACTTTATTGCTATTATGCTTTTGCGACATTTTTGGTATTTATGGTTATATTTAATTTTTGTGCTACAATTCTCATGCTCAGATGGTGATCATTTCATACAAGAGTCCTCACTTTTACCATATTCTAATCAGTTTTCAGTGTGACTGGACAACCAGGTTGTAGATCATCTTCCACCTCTTCCCTTCTTTATAAAAATTTGTTGTACCATTCAGAAACATATGCCCTAAGCAGGATGTGTTCTCCACACATATGAGGTAACAACTGGTACATTTCAGAGGCAATTTGTTTCAGTTTTGCTAAAAATCATATGTTAATATATTAAATTTTTCATCCTAACGTATTTTTGATATGCAACAAAACCTCTTCTTCACATAAAGTCATCCCATTCTACACTAAGGGAACATGTTCAAATATATACACAACACAAATCTAGGGGTAGAATGCCTGGCTGGCAATCAACAACCACTCATTCTGCTTGCCAATGGGGGAAATAGTCTGACAGCTGTGCATGCAGTTTTGTTATGTAATAACTACACCTTGCATATTTACTTTCAGGCCAATTTCTTTACTAGCCTGCGGGCTAATTACTGAGTTATTCTTTCTGTTACTTTTAAATATACTGAAAAATCTGACCTGGGAGGGAGAAACTTCACTTAAGAGTTAATTTAGCAGTAAGAAATATATAAAAGCAACAGAATTATGTTTACCTGTGGAGGTACAGTGATCCCACCTAGTGAGAGAACCCCCAGAAGAATGATAGGCATCCAGCAAGCAGCATCAGTAGCCACAATGAGGGTCATGCGTCGAGCCATAGCATTATCTGATGGGCGTTGTTCCTTCTGCACAGCCTGCTGAGTTGTTCGAGCCACTACATACATCCACAAGTAGCCCAGAGCGATGATCGAGAATGATATTAAGTTGAGAACTGAAATTTACACATATCAGTAGCATAAATTATCAGGAAGATAAAAATAAGACAGAACGGGTTTTAAATGTTATTACTAATTTTTGCAATTAATTTAATATTAAATTTTATAATGTTGTTATATGATGCTAAATTTGATGTATCATCAACTTGATGGGAACTTGATGACGATGATAGACAAGAATAATACATAAGTAACAAGCTTGTTTACGCACAACAGACCACTGTAGGTCGCGGTGCAAGGGCCAAGAAGGCCCACATTCAACAAAGCTGTTTGAACAAGGTAACTACTGACCTTGGTGTGGTATGAAATCCACTCAGTGGCACGTTATTGGGGCTAAGCGCCCCCCCCCCCAAAAAAAAAAACCAATAACACAATACCAGTAAATAAGAACATGGAAACCAGCAGCCCGAGATAAAAGGCTAGATGAAGAACATATCAAACCAGTGATACACAGCAGAAGTAAATAAACAAAAGGAACAATCGAGACCACAATTTAGAAAATAGACGCTCATTTCCCAGTACAAAGTCACCAGAATCTCTGTCTAGCTGCCTGACTGACACTGTCATGAAATCTAAATCCTGAATGAATGGCTGTTCACTGGCAGGCAGAAAGGAGCTGGGTTGGACATAGAGACAGTTACGGGCTGCTGTGGAATAAACATTACACAAGGACAGGCAAGGCATGGGTCCAGTTTTTAAACTATACTTCAATAGCTCAGTCAGTAAAGTGACTGGTTATGATTTTTGTGCATTCACATATCTCTGTCTTAAATGCAACTTATTATCTAGCCACCCTTATTTCTTATTACACGTTTCAGCTGTACACAGCCATCTTCAAGTGTTGTCTTATCTTGCTAAAATTGTTGCACTGTATGTCTATACAAAATATATATTAATGGAACAGCATACTTAAATACAATATTATGACTGGTTATGAGTTGGATAATTGGGGTTTACTCTCCTACAGAGGCATAGAATCTAGATCAATTCTGAAGTCTACCACCCTTTGATCCAATATGTTCTGGAGGTCATTCCTCCAGTTGTAAAGCAGCCAAAGCATGAAGCCTCACTCACCCCTATCTAGTATCAAGATTAAGGATGTTTAAAATGAAAATGTACTCACATAAGAATACAAAGACAGAATATTCCCAGCCACTTGGCTTTTCAGGTGTGATGTGTAGAGCCAGGCATACTCCGGATCTCCCATAGAAATTCCTGTTACAGAGAATAAACAGCACATATAACACGTGCACACACATAAAATGAAAATGGAGGGATGATCATCACACAAACAAATATTATTATTATGTGAGAATTGAGGGATGTGGCATCATGTAGATATTGTGTAAAGCAACGTTTCAGAGGAATGTCGGTTTACACCATATCTACACGACACCACATCCAAGAAGATGGCATCTTCAATTATTATTATTATTATTATTATTATTATTATTTGATTCACAACATATTTCAGCCCAGACAGGCTATCATCAGGTGGTTCTTGAGGAATATACAAATGGTGATAGAATATATTTGTATATTCCTCGAGAATCACCTGATGTTGTGTTTCAACCAACAAAAACATTTGTTTGTGTGATGATAACCTCTCCATTTTTATTTGTAAGCACCACAAACAGAATGCAACGATACAAGACATGTAGACATCACTGAACTGTGAGAATACTGATCTTGAAATCATTCAAAGGCTTCCACTAACATTTACAATAAATGTATTGATCAAGAAGACAGAGATTAACGGCTGTGTGGACTTGTGCTGACCATGCAACACACACTATCCTCTAAAGTTAGCATTAACTTCGCTGACAAGCGGCAGTTTGGTCAGTATAGTTTTCTTGCAGACTAAAACCACGGAGTTTGTTTATATTGATCAGTAACTAATGATATGATGAAAGAAGTGGAGCAAATATCACATATACCTCAGGCAATAAGCAATGTTTAGCGTAACAGTAATTTAATGAACTGATTGTTTTCTCAAACCCTAGGAGAATAATGTGCAGAAGTTTTTCTTCTTTTGGTCTGTGTCTGGCATTTCACCAAAACGCATTCAGAATAATCAATACACAGCTTTACACCTACTAATCTGTTGCACTGTGGGTAAAAGACGAGGTACATTTACAACTAATAGCTGTGTGTCAGAAATATAACTGCAACTCGTATAGGATAGGATGCAGAGATGGTCTCTTGTCAACATAGTAGCAAATCTATTGGGTTCCATAAAAAGGTGAGGACTTTTTCAATCAGCAAAGTGCGTATCAGAGTCATGGAGTTAATTATTATGTTCCATCTTGTGTGACAAAATGAACAGATGGCAAGCATACTAACCGAAAATAGTCAATGCGTAACAGAGGTAGACCAGACAAAATGGCTGCTCCTAACCATCCCAATGCCATCAGCAGTCTTGTCTTTGGCATCTCCAAACGACGCACTCGGAATGGGAAAATGATGACTAGAAAACGGTCCAGTGTGATGACTGCCACAGAACACAGAAATTGAGTTCTTTGTTACAGATATGTCAAGTGTTAATATAATGCTGTGTTTTAACATTAATTCTTCCACTTCGGTTTCTGGAAACAAACCAGTATGCAAATACCAAGTATGAGGAGCCTACAACATTTCTTAGGTAGACTGTCAACAAAGACTCAAATTCAAAACATATAGCAACAGTTTGTAACTAGTTATGCTGTACTGTTATACATATTCAATACATTCTTCTTCTTCTTCTTCAGCTTTCATGTTGTTCTGGTATTTTAATTAATTAAAAAATAAAGCATCTTCTAGATATTAGGTAAGACTCCTTGGAAAAGATACTGATCCTAGTAAGAGTACAAAAAAAAGAGCCCTGGACATACACACATCAACATTTCAAGCAGGAATCAAATAAAATAATTTTTAACACCCCATTATATTTGATTAATCTTGGCCAACTTTTACTCTGTCACCTTTGTATGAACTACTTGAAATTCTCGGTAATAATGAGGAGACAGAGCAGGAAGAGGGGGAGAAGGAGAAGGGTGAAAAGGATGATTATGAGAAAAGGAAGGAAAGAAGTAGAAGGAAGAAGATACAGAAGACAAAAGTAGAAACTGGACAGCAGAAGAGGAGGAAGAAGAAAATGTAGCCAAAATAAGACAAGAAAACAAGGGGAGTTATGGTTCTTATGTTATGTGCATCCTCGCCATAGCTCAAACAGTTAGTTGTTGGCTTCTCACCACGGTGGCCCAGGTTTGATCCCAGGTCTGGTCAAGTGGGATTTGTTGTGGACAAAATGGCGCTGGGGCAGGTTTTCTCTGAGTACTTCTGTTTCCCCTGCCAATCTTCATTCCATCAATTGCTCTACAATCACCCTCACCTATCATCTGGGGCTGGTACAATAGGCCAGAAGTGGCTGCAGTTCAAGGGACTTAGGCCCACCACAGTAGCAAAAAAAAAAAAGTTATGTCATGTGCATACGTGTCTTATTCCTAAAACCATCACTATATGAACCCACCTTCTTCCTCATAACCAGAGAGTGAGGAGCTACAGTGAATATTATGCCTGCCAAATGCTACTTACCTGTAAGTGTAAACACAGAGAGCTCACTGGAAAAGGTACTGATAAAACCTGCCAGATGGCATAGTTCACTGCTTCGCCAAGTGGAATCATGGATGAAGTACACACCACGGTAGCGAGCATCCACTCCAGCAATTATAAGCAGGTATGAGCCCATGAACATATCTCCAATAGCCAGATTTGTGATCAGGAATGAGTGTACCTAACAAAGAATATACATTCTAAATTTGTAATAAGCAAGAATAAATTGTTTCAATATTACATTAAGGTTAAATGATATTTATAGGTTTATGCTTTGTGACTCAGTGCCAAAAGTTTAGCAACTTGAAAGTCTAGTGGTATATATGAAGTTACTGTAAATTATTAATTAAAAAATTGCAGAAACTTAAATTGTGGAAGCAGCTGAAATACCTGTATCTGTATTTTTATGTGTTCTTTATGCAAATATCATGAAATGAATGGATGACAGAAAGGTAATGCTTCTCTGCTAGTCCATATATTTAATGTCCAAAACTCCAAAACTACTACTGGAAGTATTTGGATTTGATATTAGATGTTCATCCAATTTAAATTTGGTCTATACAAACAGAATGCTTGTTACACATTCATCTCATATTAAACTAACAGTCTCACTAAAACTCAGAATTACTGGGTTTCTGGACTTTGTTCATCATCTGGTATTCTAATAACTAGTAATTCTGAGTGTAATACACCATCATCAGAACCCTTTAGAATCTACTCTTGCTAAAACTCAGGATGTATCCTGAAAATTTAATACTTTGCCCCTCTGTCCAGAAATTCTTTGCCTTTTATGGAACCCAAATGTTCATTACCATGTTCACAAAACTTCCATCCTGAGCCAGCTGTAACATAGTCTAACAATCTATTTAGCTAACGTCCATTTTTAATATCCTGCTCCCATCTATTCCCCACAAGTGGTCCCTTCACTTGAACTTCTGCAACTTAAAAAATTCTGTATATGTTACACACAAAGTAGGGTGCCTGAAATATTCATGTGAAGGGTGAAATTTGCATTCTAGGATCCAAATATTTCCTCAGCACTCTGTCCCCATTCACCCTCCATTTTCTTCCGTCAGTGTCAGAGATTACATTTTACAATCATACAAACCAACACATGAACTTCCAGTTCGGTTTATTTAATAACATTAAGCTTTCAAGATATGATACAGAGTCATAAAGAGATTCTGAATATCTCTTATAAAAATGTTTGTATGAAGTATATATAAAAAGCAAATGAGTAAGTTGATTTTGTTATCTTGCCAGTATATTCAAGCTGCACTCTTTTTTAAGTGCTGATCTAAGGTATTCTGTTACCTGATTTGTATGTTTGAAACGTATGCGCCAAGCAATAACCAAGATGTTACCAAATGTGGCCAGCACACCCAACACCCATACACAGATGCGCAGCACCAGATTTGACATGAGATCTTCACATGATGAGAATTCATCAGGAGGAGGAAGGCATAGCTCCACATGTCTTGCCAAGCAGCAGAACCGGAACTCATCAGTTATCCTTTACATTTCACACAATTCAATCAGAGCATGAACGAAACTGTGAACGTTACATTGTTTCTAGTTGCCTTCTTAAGCAGTAAAACTAATTTTCAAGTATCTCACATATTTCATAATTTTTAGGTGCTTATGTTGATTGTTTCAAGATCTGAACCAGTCACTTCATGAATAGAAGTATACAGTGTGACTGCTCCACTAACCTCCTGGTGGCATAACTAATCTTATGCAGTCTTCATACATTATGACTCACGAAATAACTATTTAATCTTGGTCTTCCCACTCTCCTATTTCCTTCTGGTTTAGTATTAAGTATTTCAAGTTCAGAATACCAATATATTTAATAATAAGCCTTATCTAAACTTCATGAGTGAGAGCTTTCTAGAATTTCATTATTTAAATGTGATGACTTTATCATAATGTTACGAACCATGAATAAAAATTTATGACATCTAACAAGTGTACGCTTATAATAAGATACTGAAATTAAATGTAACTTACAATTTATTGAGTGATGCTACACTCCGGAACACATTACTGCTTATTACGTTGATTGTGTTGCTACTCAGATCCCTGATCAAATAAACATTCAAATTAATATCTGAAACAGGTTATGTGATGTTGCTTACATATGTCATTATATTTAGCCAGAAAACTGTAAATGTTTGCAACCTGGAAATAAGCATTTAAAAGTAGTACCAGACGGATAAATAAATTTAATGTCTATTAGCAGTTTTGGTACTAAAGTTATGTTTCAAGTAATGTCTAAAAATTAACTGACTCACTGACTGACAGGCACATAAGCAAACAATCTACTCATTCAGCCAAAGTCCTTCTTGAGAAGCTAACAGAAACTCAACTATTTTAGAAATACCTTGACTTTTAATACTCAAAGTTTTTTCAATAAGTTCACAACAGCCCACAACTTGGCACCATCCTAGGCCACATTAATCCAGTGTATATCCTCACAATGTATTTCTTTAAAAAAATCATCTTTTTTTTTTAACCATTTATATCTGGATCTTTGTGACAGACTTATGCCCCTTCCAAGGAGTCCTACAAACTGTGTAAAGGATTAGGAAACTGAAAAAAGTGTCCACAGTCCAACAAAGGATTGTAGAGCCATAGATAGATAGATAGATAGATAGATAGATGTCTAGGTCTTAAAATTGGTATATTCCTTTCAGTTTTTCTGACCTCTTCTGTATGCATTTCTGATTTCTTTTAAGTGTATGAAATGCTATGTGTCCACTCATCTAATCCTAGCTGACTTTATCATCCTAATAATATCTTGCAAAGGGTACAAATTATGAACCTCCCAATTATATCATTTTATCCACCTTCCTGTTACTTTCTCATCTTAAACCTAAATATTCCATTTTTGAACAAAAATGTATATTATCTGCTGGCTCAGTAAAGCTATTATTTCATGCAACCTGCTGTATTACCACTAACTCATATTTGCAAATTCTTATGTTACTGTTTTCAACAACTCTGACCTATATAGACTCCTGGCATAAATTCCAAACTGCATACCCATTTTTGTTGCTTTTGTTGTTCAAAGAAAAGTTTATCAAAGTATTTCAGTTATATGTATAACTTTAAAATTACTGGTGCTTTTATGGGACAGGCTGCTTACATTTTTATATGTACATGAGATGCTTTTTCCAGCACAATGTGAGACATAATTTTAAAATAGGCCAGTGCCCCTAAATATCTAACCTGTTCTGATTCGTAATTATGCATTTTATTACAATTACTACATCGTGGGAGCCTGAACAGCAGATTTGGTATAGTGACTGGCTATGAGCTGCATGACCAAGGGGTCCTATGGGTATCAGGTGCTCTTTCCCTGGGAGGGTAAAGTATCCATGGCGTGAAGCTGACCACTCACCTCCAATTAACACTGAGGTCAAGAAAATGTGGAGCCATACATCCACTCCCTCTTATGCCTTCATGGCATAGTGCTTAATTAGTTAAATCTTTACCT
Organism: Cryptotermes secundus; assembly: GCF_002891405.2. NCBI lineage: Eukaryota > Metazoa > Arthropoda > Insecta > Blattodea > Kalotermitidae > Cryptotermes > Cryptotermes secundus. Next base: position 277,970 of record NW_019720706.1, on the reverse strand, counting down.
TTTTTACTACATTCATAACCTCCACAGGCAAACTTTCTGAAACAGCTTCATGACCTCAGTTTATGCAGACTGTGTTACCAAATATTTTCATCATATTGACAGATTAATGAGCACAGTTCAAGCAAAATTTGCTGTCCTGGCAGCAGTCATGAAAATAAAATTGCTATGCCCGTATTCAGCTTTAAGAATATAACATTTGCAAATTCCAAAACATATGAAAATCTTGAGTAATTAGAAATATAACATAAGATGGCAGGTTTACTTAGTCAGGATATGCAGGAAATAAGGAATCCTGAGAATGGAATGAAACTTGGTAACACTTTTTCATGACTCCAAACAAGGATATTAGATACAGAGATTGTAACACAATACAATGCTATAATATACTTACAAAGACAATAGATGTGGCATGCCAATGAAAGTTCCATCAACGAGATATGTTATTTTATTGTGTGACAGGTCTCTGAAATGTGAATTATGAAGTGTAAGTACAGTAACACAACTATACACCCTGAAATTGTTGACAGTCTAATTCAGCTCTTGATAGTTCAGTGAGCATATACAAATACCCGGACATGATGAAGAAATAACGGTGATGAATAGTTAAAACAACAATTCTGTGGCTCATTCATTGCATGTAAGTTTTACTATGATGTTCCATAATCTGAAGTGTGCACTTAAGAATGTAAACAATTTTTTTCTTTTATTTGAGATTCTTATGGTGCTGATTGTGAAGAGAAATATCTTCTTGGACGTAAAACCACGCGGTCTAGTAGAGATATACTGATGTTTCCAAAGTATATATTGCCTCCATCTTCAGGATCAAGAAGTAAGCCAAGCAAGCGACCAGAAAGTAGTACGAAGACCTCTATTTGTTGATTGCTTGGCCTACTCTTTGACCCCCAAAATGGAGGCATCAGTAAACTTCTACTGGCCTACACAGCGTCACATCCCAGAAGCTAGAACACTTCAAGGGAGCCAGTATAGTGATGGATTACAGGCTGGCTGAGGAATTGGGGTTTGATTAGAAGTAGGGGCAGCAGATTTCTCCTACTCAACACTGTCCAGACTGGCTCTACAACTGATCCAGCCCATCCAGTGGGTGGCAGGACCTCTTTCCTCAGGGGTGTGAAGCCGAGATCATGAATGGTTCAGCTACACCCCCCTTGCCCCATATATATTACTGGCTTGGAACTTAATTAATTAAGCACAAAGGAAACTTTACCTCTTTTTTTTACCTTAGTATTCTTCAAGTAAAGCTTTGTATGTGGACAACAATTTCTAAAATGATGTTCTGGAATCAGATCCTAACAAAGAAATTTAATAGGGGTAATGCAGATTTATGCTGGGGAAAATATTGCAACATGTCAACACATTGCCAGGCAATGGCTTGATAAACACCCTGCATTACAAGCACACAACAATAGAACAGCAGGGTTATGCAACCTGTTTCTAGGTAATGGCTCACTAACACATTTCTGCATATCAGAATGTCCTATGCAATGAAGTAATGTTATCAAAAATATGGACTGTGTTTTCCATTGGGTCTGTGCAGAGTGGTTAAAGAGAAGCGAATTCAGAAGCTAGGATAAGTTGAGAGTACAAGGATGAGAATGGAGCATGTCCTTAGTGAACTGTGAAGATTAGTTAAGTACAGATTAGGGCAGAGGAGTAAAAAGTGATTGAAGAGAAGAAGACTTCACAGTGATTTGAAGTGACAGTTTCTGTGTTGAGATCCATTGCTAGGAGACGAATAGTGGAAATTGAGAATCTCAGTGCATGTGCAACGGTGAAGTGTAAATTGTGTAAATCAGCGATAGTGCTGTATTAATTGTAGTTAAGAGTGACTGTAATTAAAGTGCCAATAAACACAATCATCTGAAGTAGCACCCATTAATTTCATCACGCGTACCCTCCTACATATGACAATATTAATGCCAAGGACTGCCTAACTACAAAAGTATTTAAAGCTTCAGTAGGATGTTTCCTATGTTCATTTCATTTCTCAGTGATCAACTCATTAAAATGTACAGTACCAAATTCTCAATAAAATTCTATTAAGCAAATTTCTGTCATTCCACACACCTTACATTGTATTTATAAGAACCACACCTTGATATACTCTTGAACATAAAGCTGGTACTCTATCCTATAGTTCTTCATGCTCACATAATAACAATTATTTGCTCCAGAAATGATGTTACTCACTTAGCACTGTTTAGGCAACTAACTCTCTCTACTGCCAACTGTACTGAAGAGTAAAATTCTGCTAAGGGTTGGTAAATTTACCACTTATAGAAATACAGGAAAAATTATGAACTGGAGGATTTGTCATTCATAATTTGTGATTATCAATTCCATATTCAAATCACATCTCATTAATGAATGTGCCCTTTTACTGCCTGGACCACTGACATGAGACATGTTAACATAATCTGTGTTACTAACAAATAGCAAACACTGAAATTAAATAGATGATAATTATTTTTGTACAAAGATGTTATAATTCATTGCAAAATAACAAATGAATGCCAATACTACATAAATAGGAAAGTTACAATATATATGTGTGGTAGGATGGTTAACATACATAAATTATAACCACTGAACCATTTCTTACTAATTATTTAATCAATTAATGAGTGTAATGACTTCTTTGTGCATGGCATCCCATTAAAAGTACCAAATTATTTTTATGTATGTTAATTTTATACTTTCTCTCGGGCCACACAGAGGTGTGAATGATCTTGTCAGCTACTGCAGGTAACTTACAGCCCAACAAGACTCCTGAGTCCAACAAAAGCTGCCTCGGAGATGTTGTTGATGTTCTGACAGCTGAGGTCTCTGTAACATCAAATATGAAGCAGCTATAATGGATTGAATCACATGGTTCCAATTAAGATATTGTGCAAGACATGTACTCACAGCAAAATTAAAGAAGAAAGCCCATAAAATGCCATGGCTTCGATTGTTTGAATGCCATTCCCTTGAAGGTGTCTGAAAAAATGTATACGACTTTTATACACAAAGAAAAGGAATTACACAGGTATATTATTCTCTGGCACTAGAACCTGAAAGCTAAACATTTATAATTCAAAGCCTGCCAATTTTCACAACACTGAGTTGCTTCCATGCACCTCCCATCATTCAGAATTAAAGTAGAAAGCATTCTTAAAATATAAATGGGCTAATTCAGGTGCAGGTTACTTCTGATTTCACAGCAGGCAGAACTTTTCCTAACATTACATATTCATTTATTTGTTTGTAAGTAATACATACAGATTGCTGAGATTGGTCAGTCCATAAAATGAGCTGTTGCTTAATGTCCGGATATAGTTGTGTTGTAGATTTAGTGTAAGCAGACGCCACAAGTTGCGGAATGCCAATGGTGGAATATTTGAGATGCTATTGTTTTGCAGATCTCTGTAAAGAAATAAAAGGCAATTCAGTACATCTTTCACTGTTGTTCTCCAAAGGCACATCACCTTACTCATGAGAGTATTTCCCTGGAAGAATGGGTCTAAAGACATGGACACATGACACATGCAAGCCAACCTTACAAGTTCATCAAGAGAATTTTAAGAGTATTACAGTAAATCAAGAGTCCTAGATATGATCGTGTCAATTGTGGAACACATTAAGATACTGCAAGAATCATTTATAGAATTCTGAGTCAATTACTTGGCCAAGGAATTTCTCAACTTTTAAGGAACCTGAAAATTAATTACATGTTCTCAAGAACTCCTCACTGCACCCTATCCTGAACAAATTTAAACCAGACTACTCTCTCACATTCTACTTCTTTAAGACCAATTTTAATATCACCCTCCCATCTATGTCTATATGGCCTATGTGGTCTCTTCCCTTCGGACAATTTTATGAAAATTCTATATATATTTCTCAATAACCCCGTGTGTGCTAGATGCTCCATTCAGCTCGTCCTCCTTGATTTGATGATCCTAATAATTACTGGTTATTAACACACATCATGAAACACCTCATTATGCAGTTCTGTAAACCAACACGCAGGAGTTGAAAGGTCCACTCGCCTGCTGCTTGGCAAAGAAGGTTTACATTACTCACTGTTTTACCTAATTTGTCCCATTCAATTCTTGCGTTTTTGTTTTGACATTATTTTGGCAAATTTCTGCTGCACTTTCTTCCTAACTTCATTAAACTATCCATAGTTTTACAAAGAGAAGATCTGATACTGAGCCACATAAAATATGTTAAACTTGCCCCTGTTCCTTAGAGAAGCTGAAGGCAGCACATGCCCATAGAGAGAGAAAGTTTTAGAGTACATTTCAATTACAGGAGAACTACAAGAAATTCTGCTAACTGGAATAAGATGTGCGAAGACAAAATTTGAAACAGGACACAAATTCTTGTTTGAAAGACTTTCTCACACTATCACCAGTGGAACTGTGTGACTAACACTGTCTTGTAGCCTACTTTCACTGCGGGGTATTATCACAGCCTTTATGGGTTTTTCGGACTTCGCGCAGGAAGTGTAATAGGATAGGTGATTCTTCTCGAAGTGGAATTTGATTTAATAGAGGTCCACTAACCCGCTTTTGATGACCCTGCTTCCGTTTCTAGTGTCACGGAACTCAAACGTCTTCTTTTACCACACTTTTCAGTTGCTTTTGCAACTTAACCAGGTTAGTTGCTGATGTTAGTACTTTCGGGGACGGCCCATACGTTTCCGCGGGAACCACCTCTTCTTGTGGACTGGTCTTCCTACTGGATGAGTCAGTGTCCACATCCGTTGTTCTTAGGGTGGGGAGCAAATAGTTACGGGTGGTGACCCCCTTGGGGGGTGGGGGGTGTCTATGGCGGCAGACACTGCGGTCGGCAATGCTTTCTTTGTTGTTCGGGGGGGGGTGTCTCATCGATGCTATGCCGTTTCCACCTCCGAATTTCTTCGAAAAAATCCTCCTGGATGCTAGTGGACTTCGGTGTCTTTGACTGGCCTGCTGGAGTGCTCGCCTTCAGCACGGTCTTTTAACTCCTGCAGAGCAACTGTGTACGTGCCATACACAGCACTAAACAGTGCCTTCCCAGTAATGGCTTTGCAGATGTTCTGACTGTTGGCCTCCGCCGCGCTGAAGATGGATGTCACTGTCACTCGCTGAATCTGAAGTGTACCCTGCCACTTCCTCGATGTCACAGAATACATTAAACTGCCATTACAGTGTATCAGCATCAGGAAATTGTCCTATTAGCCGTTGGTACTCCGACTTTAACGTCGCACGTTTATCCGTCCAAAACGCCTGATATCCTGGCACTGGAATGTGAGCCGTCTTTGGGCACGAATCTCTTTTCGTAGTGAGCACACACTTTGTCAGTCACTCACTTCTCAAATGACTAACACTAACTCCTACCCTTAGCAGCCCTAACTCTAACCTTCAGTCAGTAACCTCAAAATTTTCTCTAACTCTTAACAAATTTAGTGCCACCCCCCTAAAATGAAAGGGGGAAAAAATTGCAGTCATTCAGTGGCCAAGTGAATGCGGTCACATCTTTGTTAATGAATTTGTAGAGCAACGGGGAACATGGGAGGGAGGAAGGGGGAGGGTGTTGTATACTATTATCTTGAGTAAATTTCGTGTAATGCTTCTAATATTGGGGGTGTGTGTGTGTGTGTGTGTACCAGTATATGTGTCGTTCATATAAAGATAATCCCAGCTGGTTTTATAAATGTGATACTTTTCTAGTGTATTTAAAAGTTTTCCCCTCCTTCCCATTTTTACAACTTCCGTGGCATCTGCTATTGTTCCATATGTATGTTCAGTATCCAGAGTTTCTGTTGTTGCTTCTAGTGTCATGAATGTGTTCTTTATATCTGATACTGAATGTTCTTCCCGTTTGTCCGACGTATTTTAGTGGACAATCTAAGCATTTAATCTCGTAATTCCGCTTTTATCTGTTTATGGCTGAGGCTTTAAATATATCTTGTATTGTGTTCTGTGTGCGGTAGGTATTTTTATTTGCGTGTCTGGAAAATTTTTTGTTAACTCTTCTTACTTCTTTGCCGTTGTAAGTGATGGTAACCCAGTTTGTTTCTGTGCCGTGAATCAGCCTGTATTTTGTTTTTGCTTTTGTTGGGGAAGTGGTTTTCTGATTAGGTTTGTGTCACACTCGTTATTGTGTAGTATGCTCTTGATCGTGTTCTTTTCTGCGTCTTTTGTATTTTCAGTTACTGGACACGTGTGTAGTCGATCTATTAAGTAGTTAATACCTTATAGGTTATGCTCATATTGATGGCATAAACTATTAGGTATTATGTCAGTTTGCATGGGTTTCCCATATTCTGAAAACTGCAAAATTTTTTCCTTTATGATGCAATGTGAGATCTAGGAAGTTAAGAGATCTGTGTTGTACTTTTTCTATATCAAATTTTATGTCTGGGTTGTAGGCTGCTGAGTTTGATGTATCTGCTTCTAGCTGTAAAACAACGAACAATACTGGAAACTGACATTGCAAACTTCTTTTTCATTGTCATCTGCTTCAGTTTTCTAAAGTACACTGATCAATTTCCATACTACCTATTTTACCAGTGACTTATGAAAGTAAAGAAGTAAAAGAACCAAATTTGAACTTACAGGTATAGAAGACGGTCCAGATGCACAAAAGTATCTTCAGAGAAAGTGGTATTGAGCAGATTACCTGCCAAATGACTGAAACAGATAAGAAAGCCAGACAAATAACATCTACAGTATAATAAAATATTATGTGACTACAAAAATTCTATTAAAGGGTGACTTGGACTTAAATTGTCATCATTAAATACTACCTTGGGATGGAAGATCTTGGAAGAACACCAATCAGATATAATATAAGCAGGATACTAACAGTTTCAGTGTGCTCACTCTGTAGTTGCACAATCTTCTGTTGTTAATGTCATATTTAGGTACTGCAAACTCTAATTCAACGGTAAAATGTGATTTAACTCAAGGGTTAGCATTATTATTAGTATCATTAGTATATCTGTTTATGCATAACTTATTACATAACATATTCAGAGACAATACCATCACCTGACAGGCTGAAATATACTGCATGTCAGTGCCAATCACATCATGCAACAGGTTGTTGCTAGTGTGTATGTAATTGTAATACTTCCTACAAATGCCACTCAGCTGCAGAGAAACGTTCAGTGTATAATATCAAAAGAATATTGTCTTCTGGTATATAATGCCACATAGACCTCTGAAAATCAACTGACGTTTCAGAGGAACATGTTACCCCCATCTTCAGGAAGATCTGCTTACCACTTGCTTTCACACTGGTATCTTGTTCAGCTTATTCTTTGACCCTGAAGATGGAGGAGATATATTCCTCTGAAACATCAGTTAACTTTCAACAGACTACATGGTGTTATATCTCAGAATACAGTACTCTTCTTAACTACTGCTGTGAGAACCTCAAATTGTGCATAGATTGTCAAAGTCTCAGAGAAGCATAAAATAGTTGTTGACTGTTTTGCATCTGTTCTTTTGCAGTTCCATTTCAAATGTCATAAGCTCAAAATCTAGTTCTTGTGGAACAGCTGGCTTAGAAAGAAAATTTTCTGTATGGGGACATGGCAGTAAATGTGTTAAATACTGATGATGTCTATGTTAAATTTGTCAGATATAACCTCAGAATTTTGTACCATTGCCATGTTTGCAGCCGTTGACTTCTAGACAATATTTCTTAGAGAATTTGTATATGTGCTTATGTCTCTGACTTATTTTCACATTAGCATCAACTTTCATGTAGTTAGCATTAATTGTTCATTGGTAACCACCAACAAACCAAAACCTAAATGCAGTTTTCATCCAGTGACAATGTTGGTGTTGTCGTTGTTTTACAATCTACAGAAAAATTACCTTATTAAATATTGAATATTTTTCAAATAACTATTATAACACAACCTACCAGGCCCAGGTCTTAAGTATTACTCCTACAACTCAAGTTTATGTGTCCTCTGTATCGCTACTGCCATTTGTGTAGATTTGAAGTTGTACAGATTTGGAATGGATCCCAATGACAAAACACACATACCACTTTTGTGGAAACAATTATATTGGTTCAGAGTTCAAAGAAGGGGACAACATACCCACATAAGGCACGACAACCTCATAAACCCATTCACTTTCATTCAGAAAGGAAAGCAGAGTGAAAGCATCACTTTTACAAGAAAAAAAAAACAGGATGGTTGCTGCAACCTATGCACTATAGCTGCATACTGAGAATGTTGAAATAGAATGCAATAATACATGGTGCTCAAAGTATATCTTCATATCACAGATAGACTTTATAAAATTAAAAAGAAATCCTAATATAATTTACAGGTTTCATGCAACAATACTTCCTGTATCTCAGAGCTTATGAGATGATTGAGTCTTCTCAGAACAGCCTGTTATGAACAGCTGCTGTATTCTGATTCTTTTTTTCACATTTTGCAAAGGCAGGGAGCACTTACACTTTTTCTTCAATGCTACACACTATGATTCAAGGTTTTAACACAAGAAGTAATTTTAATGATGTTGAATGTACAACTAAGTGACTTGTAGTAATAAAATATTTCAAGTTATAGAGACAAATGGGACATTCCGTATTTTCAAAAATTTTACACATGGTATATGTGTTAATTATTTACAGCCAACACTCCAGGAGTCAAGCAAAAGAAGTGATTACATTATATTTGGACAAAAGTGTTCACTGAGCTAGAAATACTTTGACCAAATATTTATGTGAAATATTGATTTAATGCACATGAGAAAAAATATATGCCTCTCCATAAAGATACTGTGAAGCAATTCACTATAAATGAGCAAATGAGTCTCAGGCTTTTACACTACAATACTGAATGCTCACAGGTTACAGTATGCATGTGTGTATGCACACATGCACACACATGTTCACGCATGCAGGAGCACACATTATCAACCCCACCCCATTCCCACTCTCACACACACAGACACATGAAGGGGAGCTCAACTGCAAACACAGATGTATACTTCAAAACAATAATTACATGCGTATCAGTTCCATGGCAGTGGCTATATGACAGTTCACATGGTGATGTACTCACAACCAAGTCATTTCCTCTTCAATATCAGGAGGGACACGCTCTAGACGGAGGTTTGTGCAGTTCACATGTATATCCTGACATTCACAACGTGGTTCCACATTTGAGCATGCAAACACTATAATAAAAAGCAATGACATTACAATATGTAAGCGTTAATTCTACAACATATTCTTTTCTGATACCAAACGAAAAGTCTTTGTAAACTTAAGTGGGAATAGCATATTGCAAGGTTTTGTATTAGAATTTGCTGTTATTCTTAGGCTTTAAAACTTCTGTGACAGCTCAGTCAATACTGTAACTGGCTATGGTCTGGATGAAAGGGACATAATTCCCACCAGGCATTCACTCCCAGTGGGTGGAGATTCTGGAGCATGAAGAGGATGTAATTATTTGGGCCTGAAAGAGATGATGCTTGTTTTATTTTCTTTGATCCAGAAAGCTGTTCTCTCCTCAAAAGTGTTTCATTCATGTGTGTTGAATCGTTAGGAAAACTGAGGGATACATGCAGTGACACGTGTACCTTCTTTCTGTACGGGAAACAGAGCTACTGATTAATACAATAATAAAAAATCTGAATTTGAAGTAGCGTGAAACACAAAAGGTATACAATTAAGTCTCATAATCTCTGAGAAATATTAGTTTAACAAGTTTCCAGATACTGACGAACCTTGAAACCATTGCATTTGCCCAAACTTAATGTGTACTTTTCCTGCAGGTATCTCCTAAAAACTGTTATATTAGTGCATTTATATTATTCTATATTAGTGCACTTGCATTGTGTTATATTAATACATTTACATTGTGTTATGTGTTTTACTAGAACCCACCACTGAAAATATCATAATTAACTGAAATTACCATATTTTGTGGCATGTTAAATGTATGTTGGTTTAGGAAGCAGAAATTAAGACATACTTTTCACTATACTGCACTTGTGTGAAAGCTTAATTGAAATTTTTATGGCCATTTTCATGGATAAAAAGTGCATCTTATATGCGGGAAAAATTTTAGCTTATTTTCTCCCCTGTTGCAACAACAATAAATTTCAGTATATGTAAGTTTCAAAGTTTTCATGGTATTTTCTTGCCCACTGTTCCTATTGGCCAGAAATGGAATCCATTTTCTCACCCATCCTGTAGGTCTGAATGACCGCCTTCCTTTCAGTCTGCCTATAAGACCCAACAAATTCCTCAATTCATGCAAAAGTTTACATTGAAGGTATGACCTGAAAGTTAAAGTTTCAAAATTAAGTGAAACTGAGGAAATGGTATCTGTGTTTTTAATATGTAAACAGTTGTTTCCTGGGGCAGATATTGACTCTGACCACAACTTATTGGTTGTCAAATTCCAAACCAGGTTGAAGAAAATTACAAGATTTCGAAAGCGCAGACCCAGATGGGATTTGGAGAAGTTATATGCTCAAAGACAAAGCGTGCAAGAGACCCTAGAAGAGAAACTTGGTGCAATTGAAGGTGAAAGCGGAAATGCTGAAGCGCAGTGGAACAATATAAAAGAACGCATGTTAGATACTATCAGTGATTTGGTTGGTAAAGTTGAGAAGATAGCAAGAAAACCATGGGTTACACAGGAGATGATGAGTAAAATGGAGGAGCGAAGGAAATGGAAGAATGTCAACAATGAAGAAGGCAGGAGGAAATACAGGAGACTGAGGAATGAATTGAAAAGAGCCACGGACAGGGCCAAAAAGGAATATCTTGAGAAGATATGTAATGAGATTATGGAATTTCAAAGAACAGGCCGTTATGATTTGATGTACATGAAGACAAAAGAACTAGGATGGAAAGAGAATCATGGGATTCAAAATGTTGGCATCGAAGACTCCCAGGGGAATAGAATAGTAGATCAGAGGCAAGTGCTGAAAATTTGGGAAAATTATATTTCAGAACTATATGATCGACCTAATCGGCCAGAAACCTTAGAAGTTGAACCGGAAGAAGAAGTAGATACAGACGAGAAAGGACCATATATTTTACAAAGTGAGGTGGAAAAAGCTATCAAGGAAATGAGGAAGGGAAAGGCTACAGGAGATGATGATGTACCTGGAGATGTGCTCAAGTTACTGGGAGAAGGTGGTTTGAAAACACTGACAAAACTAATGAACACCATATATGAAAGTGGAGAGTGGCCCAAGGACTTTACAGAAGTTACAATGATTGCCTTAAAGAAAAAGACAAAAGCTACAAAATGCAGCGACCATCGCACAATAAGTCTTATTGCACATACAGCAAAGATAATAGCAAAGATACTTAAAAGAAGAATTGAAAGGAAAATAGAGGATGTACTTGGAGAAGATCAGTTTGGATTTAGAAGAGGAAAAGGAACCAGGGATGCAATTGGGATGATGAGAATTATAGCGGAACGAACTTTGGAGATAGATGAAGAACTGTGTGTTTGCTTCATAGACTGGCAGAAGGCATTTGACCGGGTAAACTGGACCAAATTAATGCAGATCCTGAAAGAAACAGGTATCGATTGGCATGAAAGAAGATTGATTAGCAAATTGTACATGGATCAGAAAGTTAGAGTACGACTGGACAGGGGGGAGACAGGAAGTGTGCAGATTGGAAGAGGAGTTCGACAAGGATGCTGTTTATCACCAATTCTGTTCAACTTGTACAGCGAATGCCTTACCAAGGAAGCTCTGGATGGGCTCGGTGACTTCAAAGTAGGAGGGCAAATTATTCAAACTGTGAAATATGCAGATGACCTTGTGTTAATGGCTAAGGAAGAAACTGTGCTACAGGGCATGATTGATAGACTAATTGAAATTGGAAGGTGCTATGGCATGGAAATGAATGTGGAGAAAACAAAAGTAATGAAAATTTCGAGACAACCAACCCCAGTCACAATAAAGATAGACCAAAAACAACTGGAGAATGTGAAATGTTTTAAATATTTGGGTAGCTTGTTAACAGATGATGGAAGGTGTACTTGTGAAATTAAATCCAGGATTGCCATGGCAAAAGCTGCATTTAGCAAGAAGAAGAATCTTTTTACCAGCAAATTGGACTTAAATTTGAGGAAGAAACTAGTGAAATGCTACATTTGGAGCATAGCTCTGTATGGGGCTGAAACATGGACACTTGGGGCAGTAGATCAGAAACATCTGGAAAGTTTCGAAATGTGGTGTTGGAGAAGGATGGAGAAGATCAGTTGGACAGATTATGTGAGAAATGAAGAAGTGTTAATTAGAGTCAGTGAGCAGAGGAATATCCTACACGAAATAAGAAAACGGAAGGCTAATTGGATTGGTCATGTTTTACGCAGAAACTGCCTTCTAAAGGAAGTTATTGAAGGAAAGCTAGAGGGGTGGTTAGAAGTGACAATTAGACGAGGAAGAACACGTAAGAAGATGCTGGATGACCTTGGGGACAGAAGAGGATACTGTCATTTGAAGGAGAACGCTCTAGATCGCATTAAATGGAGGAAGTGTTTTGGAAGAGACTGTGGACCTGTTGTCTCAACAGATTACTGATGATGATGATGAGTTGTTAGGACCTACTGAAAATTGTATATGACTAATATGTAAATACTCATAAATTTAATGTCATCAATTCAACTTTTCAGAATTTGAATTATATTAATTATGAGAAAATAAAAACTGTTTATGTGTATCTAACTCTTTACATTCATTCGTGTACCACTGATTTGACAAATCCACAAACTTACAGCATCCATCTTCATCAACCCAAGTTCCAGGGCAGTCAATCTTCTCATCACATACCAAAGACAGATTCAGGCAAGGCCCATTTCGGCATTTGAAAGTGTCTGGTGGGCATGTCCAGTTCTCTGAGACATAAAAGGCTTCATAATTTCCATTTTATTTTAAAAAACAGTTAATTGTTGACATCAAAAGATAATGCTACTTCTTTTCTGCAAAAACATCAACATGTGTAGGTATTATTAACAGAATCTCTGTATTTTATTTTCACCTAATTATACTCATTTCTCTGTAGCTGAGATGAGGGAAATTTTAATTTCAAATGTTACTATAAATAATATTGTAACTTGTGGCATATATGTTGAAGTGATAATAGCTGAAATGAAAAACTGAAAGGGAAAGCATACTGACCTTTTCAATGTTATGCAAGAATACAATGTGGGAGGGAAAGTTATTAAGAAATCTGACTGAAAAATTTGATGACCTCAAGTAAACAAAAATGTTGAATTCACCAAAACTGATAACTCACTACATCCAATGAGGTGGGATCCATCTGCACAAGCATACCGAGGGCTACCAGAGTTGAAGCATCTCAGAGAAGCATCAATGCACTGGCTGTTGTTGCACTGGAACTGATTGGGGGCACATAGTGGAGGCTTCACACCTAAATTAGCATAAAAAAGTTTGTAAATTATGTAAATTCTAGTGGCAAATTTATGTAAGTATTACAATTTATGATGAACTATCAGCATTACAATGTTATTGATTATGATCAAATTATCTTCTTTGACCAACTCCTGTTGAACTGCAAGGAAGTTAAAATATACTACTTTGTCTGAAGTCCTAATCATTGCATATATGAACTATGATCCAGTTAACCACCATGCTACTGTATGCATAGCTTTCTGACTGCCAAGGCTAAAATGGATGTATGACACCAAATAATGTGCAGGAAGCACTAGCAACCTAGTTCTGGCAGGCAAACTGTCATTCTTTGAATGATTGCATTTATTATGCCTGAGTTATTGTTAATTAACAGTGTACTGTAACGGTCAACATTCCTGTCCCATGACTTAGAGTCTCGGGTGAAAATTATTTATCATGATATATTTTATGACTTTTCACAGTATCTTCAGATAAAATGCTGGGACAGTCCTCTGAAATAGAACATCCCCCCCCCGGTACCCATTGGATAGAAGGCTGGGTGGGTCCCAAAGCTGGTCTGGATGACTTGGAGAACAGAAAATTCTTGACCCCAATAAGACTAGAACTCTGACCCCTCAGTCGGCCAGCTAGTTCCCAGTCACTATCCCAACTCCATAATACCACATCAGGACCTACATTATGTAGCAGCCCCACATCACAAGTTCTTACGATCGCCATTTTACTGTTGAAATTTTAAAAAGTACAACATTGCAATGGCACAAAACCTATATCAAGCTTCACGAAAATCGAACACAAGTTTCAAAGGCTGAAAGGAGTCTCAGACACAGACATCCATACCTGCAGCATGGTGACTAGATAAGCCACCTTTCTTTTTTCAGGATAGGAAAGTAGCTAAAAATGCATCTCTGCAACCATGTGACATCCAGCAAATAACAACTTCAGCTGGCCCCCATTTTTTTTCTATGCCTATTACAAGCCATAACCTTCTAAAATACAGCATATCAACGATGTGACATTACATTGCTTCAGTAGTTCCCCTTCCTGACTGTCAGTGGTGTTTCCTGAGCATGCACGATACATTGAAGTTAATGTGGAGTCTGGACATTCTGACTTACCTCATCAACCGAATCTACTCGTGTATTAACAATTTATTCATTATATAAATATATAAATGCTTGTGTGAAATATAATGCCCAAAGTCAATAACAACAGTTAAAAAATGCATACTAACTACTGCACATATCCTATTGTGTACATGTCATGAAGGAATTTGTGCAACAAAACACTATCAAAATCCAGAACACCTCTCATGTAACTCTAGTACATAGTTAATTGGGTACATGAATTTGATCCCCTTGTCCATAGACGGATTAATCCAAGCAAAGGGAACTATGAGAAACCAAATAAAAAGGACCTGTGGGATCACAAACTGTCCTGGATCGTGGAGTGATGGGTGACCCAAACAGTATCCAACTTGCACTTTAACCAAGTGCACACATGCGCAAACGCGCGCCCCCCCCCCCACACGCACGCACATACAGTTTATGGACACTCACCACAGTTTCTTTCATCAGAACCATCTGGACAATCCACGATGAAATCACACCAGAGGAATTCCGCCACGCATTGTCCACCATCAAAACATTTTTTCTTACCCTCGGGACATTCTTCGTCATCTGTTAGGAGAAAATTCTGGCACGTCTTATGGTGATGACAAATTAAAATATTATCTACTGTCAAATTACAGAAATACTTTTAAATTAGAAATTATGGGAAGACACTTACTAACATTTGAATAATGAAACTTAGGAGAACAGGGTTCCTTTTTTTGAGTTTAGGAGACATAAGCTTGAGACAGTTCAAGAACTGCTGCTGGCTTTGAACCCATGCCAGTTTTCATGTCCTTAAATCTTAAAATTGCATAGGCATATACTATATGTATGTTGGATGGGAACTTCGATATGCTCAAATTCATGCATCCTTCTACGATTCTGACAAAAGAAAACAAATCTTTAAAACATCGGTAAAGGCAATGCCGAGATTGATCCTTTCTGAGCCTCAATTCTTCCATAATATACTGTACTAAAAAACTAAACTCCGTGGTCTTACTCCGCAAGCGAACTATACCGACCGAGAGACCGCCGCTTGTCGGCGAAGTTAGTGCCAACTTTAGCGGATAGAGGGTTTCGCGTGGCCAGCACCAAGGATCCCCACAGGCGTTAATCTCGGTTTCCTAGACCGGAGCCGCTACTTTTCCATTCAAATAGCTCCTCATGTGGCTGAGTGGACTCCGTTTCAGAACCATTCAGAAAATCTGGTAGCGCCGGGAATCGAACCCGAGTCTTCTAGATTTGTAGCCAGGAACTCTGACCACTAGACCACAGAGACGGTCATAATTTATGGTACAGAAATTTTAAATGAATTTTTGGGTTTTATGTAATAATTGGCAGAATGACATAACCTTGCATGCAGACAGAAGAAAGCGGTTCATAAGCCCACACCACATCACGGTTTCATAAAGGCATTTTATCGATAAGTTTCGGACATTTAGGGTACATGCAATTCTAGATGCAAATATTTGGATTTAATCCAAATTAAAATTGTTATTATAATTTGTTGGTACAAGGAGGTTTGACCATCATATGCTCCAGACATCACTTGAGATTCTCGTGGCGTTGGTTAGGAAGATTGCTCTATTCTGGAGGTCTAACTCCCTGTAGTTTCTAAAAATTTGCAGACAGTCAGTCAGTCAGTCTTGGTGTCGAGTCCCATCTGGAGCTCAAGACCATATTTTAATTACTGTTTGACGGCTACAGATTTACTGTATTTATGTAGCTCGCTAAGTCACTTGTCAAAGTCATAGTTGACACTAAAAGTCATTTATGTCTCATAGCTGGCCAATTATCGATATATAAATAATATTCAGCTTTATATGTACGAGTACAATACACAGTTGAATATATTTTATATGTATATGCAATACATACCCGAGCGGTCTAAGGCATGCACTGTCTTCGCTCTCTTGGAAGCCGGGATCGTGGGTTCGAATCCCACTCAGGGCATGGATGTTTGTGTGCGTTTTTCTGTGTTTGTCTACAGGTAGAGGCCTTGCGACGAGCTGATCACCCGCCCAAGGAGTCCTACCGAATGTGTAAGATCTAGTAAACCGAAGTGAAACGGAGAGTTTCATGGAGGTAGGCCTAGGCCCAAATTGGGGCTGTAGCGCCACAGAAAAAAAAATGCAATATATACAAGGCCTTGGCCAGTCCAGGGTGAGAACGGCAGATTATGCCTCTCTTAAGTACTTCACGCTACAATGGTAGCCTAGTCAATTCAAATCTCGTATTCCTGACCGCCGTCAAGTTCAAGCCTCTTATATTTTCTGCGTCATTTTTATGTTTTTGTACGACTTCTGCTTGCTGCATGCATAATTTTGTAATCACATGCTTATGGAAGTTTGAAAGCCGTGTGTAAATCGCGAACCGGTGTGCGCCTTGGAAAATTTCCAGTGGTACGGAGAACCTTATTTTGCAGACGCTGCAATTGCAGGAGATGGGTATCTGGCACAAATTCCCAGGCGGGGCAGGCAAAAGACATTATAAACGTAATGAGTGCTTGTTGAAGAGTTTGTTATTTAATGTTAGAGCTTAATCGCTCACTTTTGAGTAACGAATAGACTCTAATAAATATTTTGAATTCGGCAAACTCCATGTACTTCTCCTATCGAGATTACACGGAGATATTTTACGCTATTTCGAAATGCGATGTTCCGTCCACTCAATGTCAGATAGACTCAAGCAGTGTACGTCTATGAGAAAAGGAGACTGCCTACCTTTTTCTTTTTGACTTTTATGTTCCAGGGCTCACACGTCTCATTGAGCTCAGAACTCGCTGCAGCTTTCTGAGAACGAAACCGTCTTTACGATCTGACGCATACAGACAGGTGTCTTCGGCAAAGAGGGACAGATGAACACCAGGTGTTTGGGGGGCATCATGTATATACTATATACTGCAGTGTAGGGGACATGACAGAACCTCGAGGCACTCCTGCTTGCATTTCCCTCGGCGGGGACATTTCGCGTTCCACCGAAACTCTGCCTTTCCTTCGCAATAGAAAGGAGCAAATAGGTTTGATCAAACTAGCCGAAAATTCCAAGTGGTACAGCTAAACTCACCACAGTTCAATTCGTCGCTCTTGTCCCAGCAGTCAAACTGCAAGTCGCAGCGTTGGGTTGAGTTCACACACTGGCCATTTGAACATCTGTATTCTCCTTCAGCACAAGCTCTGGGCTCTGCGAAATAACGTTAAAAACAAAGGATCAGCTTATATTAATCGTATACACTTGGTGGTTATGAGATAACGAATAAGGGGTTTTTGCTACAATTATCATGATCATTGCCCTATTCTTTTTCACCTAACAAGTTAAACAGTAACTTTCTCGACTTGAATTTGGGAGGAAATTGGTTCATATTTTTGGCCGGATTATTGTCTTGCGGCGTTGTCTTCAGTAACTACAGGCGAATATCATGATAGTACTTTCAAACAGGCTACTACTATTAGAAATATCTATCTACCTCTGCATTCATAATCATCGTCCCAACTCGTAACACTTGCAGCTGAGATAACATTGTAACAAATTAAGAATCACAACCAGTTGTTTCCTTTCCAAACATTTCGAAGAGTTTGCCTACTACAGATATTACTTACGATTTTGTTCGATTTACTGGTTGTGGTTGTCTTGAGCAATAATTGAATACATATAACTCATGTGAGGGAAAACACCTATTCTGTTGGGACCAGTGATTGAGGCCGGAAACAGATCCAGTTTCCGAAACGTCGTGTTTTTCTCACTTATCTTAAAAACCAGGACGATGGATAAAGTCCGAAAACCCAATATCTCTGTGTGTTATACACCATCGTCAGAATCCTATAGTAACTACAAACACAATTTTGATTTATACCAGCAGATTATGATACAACAAACTGTATTACCTNCAAAAAAAAAAAAAAAAAAAGGTCTTTCCTATGAAACTTGCAGATGACACAAATATTTACCAAACCGAGACATACCAATTTCATTCCAAACATATCTGTTATGATGTAACGAGTTCTATGCTATATTGCACATAAAGACATTTATAAAGAACTAATTACGCGACAACAAGTCATGCGACTATGTAGTGTGTTTCCTATAGTGAGATTCGCTTCGCAAGAATGGATTTGTGCCTGCAACAAATGAACAGCAAGGCTAATTTTAAGGGATCCATTAAGAAAATGGGATATGTAGACGTATCATTAACTGGAGTACAGCTATGGGCTTCTCTTCTTTGATTTGTCGTATGCAGCAGTGACTTCAAAACTGCGCACATCAGAACAATTCCTTGTCAGTTAAAGCTTCAAGAAGGAAGGGAACATTTTGTCCACAAGTAACACCTAGCCAACGTTACGTATACCACGAAAATTGCTTCCGACTCGAGGACCGTTGCCTTTCCTAGTTATGAAACGTTGTCCAAGGTACTCCCTACAGCCTAGACGCATTTAACAGAGTCATTTTTGAGAAGATAACAACCGTTCACTTGGTTAATAAAGTCTATGCATTTCATGAAATCCGAACACTCATCGCTGCGTTCAAAAGTCCGTTTCTAGATCTTATTCTAAGCCAGATGAATCCAATTCACACCAGCAGNTAAAAAAGTGTCACATTTGACGGAAGGAACTTGATTGTTAATTTTCATCTCCTTTAATAACACTGGACAAAACATTACAGTATGTTTTATAATAATATTTCAGATCTGGCTCATACTGTGCTGAATCCCTGGGAAATTAGANCCTCGTCACCACCTGCCTTACATGTTTCGGCTCACCACGGAGCCATCATCAGAGGCATTTATAATAGAAAAAGAAATCACCAACACACAAAACTACAGCTACAGCTACAAAAAGCTACAGTGGTGTGTGGAAAACTTTTAGTGAACCGACACTCTGGGTAATTTTAACTATTTGTAATTATTTTAATTAACTGGTACGTGGCTATCTTGGACAAAGTGAAGTTTTGTGTGTTGGTGATTTCTTTTTCTATTATAAATGCCTCTGATGATGGCTCCGTGGTGAGCCGAAACATGTAAGGCAGGTGGTGACGAGGTGGAAAACTTAAAAAAGTGTCACATTTGACGGAAGGAACTTGATTGTTAATGTTCACAATAGTTAACCTCTCTATTCTATTCTATTCTGAGACAACGTAATTCGGTCTAAGCCTACAGACAATATTCATTTAAGTAGTGGCCATCTGCTCATAAAGTAAAAAGTAAGTAAAGGTATCCCTATAACAGTACGTGGAGGCCCATATGGTTAAGAGATGTTGAGGGTCCCACATTTTCTAGACAATCGGCTCAAAGATGGCGGTAAGGATGTCAGCCTTACGCGCCGGCCGCGCTTTACTCTCCAGAATTATTTAATTAATTCCTGGTACTCGTTTCTGTCAGAGGACGAGTCGACTCCAGGGCCCTAGTGCGGCTATCTGCTCATAAGTCTCTCAAATAATCTCTAACTTTAAATTTACGGGACATATGTTGTACGGTATTTCCGATTTTTGAAAGGAGAATCGCTCTGTGGAGAGCTTCAGTCTATATAGGTTGTTCACTTCCGGTCACGAGCCAAGACTCACATCCCTAAAACATGTTAAATTACAGCTTTGCACATTTTAATAATTAGGTTTATATTTTTAGAGATAAATTGGAAAGGCATGATATTCTGAAATGAAAGGTAGCAAACATTCATCAAGTTTAATCTGTTATATATTTTTTTTCGAAAACGTAAATTCAACTACTGTTGTTCCTGCATATTTGAACTTCGGGAAATTTTCGAAAAATCATTTATTAGCCGTGTTTATACCATATTGTAACTTAACTCCTCATTTCCCTTATGCTCTAAACCGGAGCAAACAGACAAGGTGGCAGCTGCTCTGATGCTAAGGAACAAAGAAAGGAGAAACAAAAAGGCGAAGTGTGATAAAGATAAAAATTTGAAAAAGTACGATGGATAGAATTAAGAATGAATGGAAGGAATAAACAAAAAGGGAAGGAAGAAAGAAGTAGAAAATAAAAAAGGAAAACAGAAGAAAGAATACAAAGAAGCAAACGACGATAGAAAATGAGAGAAAGTGAAAGGCAAGTATGAAGGAAGGAGGAAGACAAGAAAGAAAGAAAGAAAGAAAGAAAGAAAGAAAGAAGGAAAAGATGAAGATATGTGAAATTACTGAAAGCGAAAGCGAGAAAAAGAAAAAGGATAAAACTAAATAAAACTGGATGAAAACAAAGAAGGAAGAAAAGAAAAAGAAAACAACAACGCGATGAATTAATAACAATTAAGTAGACATGTATGCAAACAGTAACTATACAAAATAAATAAATATGGGAAACTGCTGCAATAAATACTCGCGGTTAGAAAATGGCCAAAGTGAGAGAAGTCGTACTGTTGGTAGACATGCGCCGCGCAAGGTAGACTACTTCTCCAACACCTCTGTGCTGCGCGCATTCTGAGCAGGCGTCCCGCTGTAGGATCGGATTTAGTGCCAATACAGTCCACATTTCGCAAGACTTGGAACTACTATATCATGAAATTCTCATGAGGTATATAACGGAACTTTAAACATTGCATAGAAGACGAACTAAGGGAAAGGAAACAAGAGATGTGTAAACAAGAATGCTTCTTAGGCCCAAGATTCACTGGGTCGATAACAGAAGAGAGAGAAGTGTCCTTTCTTCTGGGAAATAACGCCGCAGTCCGCTGAAAGTCAAATGACGTTTCGGAGGAATATATCGTCTCCATCTTGAGGACCGAAGAATGAGTCGAGCAAGAAACTAGCGTGAAAGCAAGTGGTAAGTAAGTAAGATGGAGGCGATGTATTCTTCTGAAATATTGGTTGCCTTTCACCGGACTTCACGGCATTAATCCAAGAAAATAGGAATCTTCATATCCATCGCTGTGAGAACCTCAGTCCCACACAGAGGAGAATGTTTATAACTGAGTGAGAGGAAGAGAGGAAGTTATGGGAGAATGGAGAAAATCACGTAATAATGTTTCACCTAATTTGTACTTTTCTCGGGGTACGCGGTAGCGTAGTGGTTAAGGTGCTATGCTACAAGCCGGAAGGTCGCGGGTTCAAGTCCCGATGAGGCCAATGGACCGTACTAGGCCCTGGGGTTTACTCAGCCTCTAACAGCAATGAGTACCAGGAATTAATTAAATGATTTTCTTGGGGAGTTAAGCGCGGCCGGCGTGTAAGGCTGACAACCTTACCGCCATCTTTGAGCCGATTGTCTAGATAATGTGGGACCCTCAACGTCTCACAACACTATGGGCCTTCATGGCCTGGTACAGGGATAGCTTTACTTTTTACTTTTTTTACTTGTACTTTTCATCTCACAATATTTTGGTGATAAGAAAGGGGACGAGATGAGAGTGACAAAAATCTGAAATGCGTGCACAGTTGCAGACGAAGAACATCAAAGGACGAGGTCAATCAGAAGTCTTGAGAGGAAATATTTAAAATTAAACTAGAGGAAGATTGTGTAAGGATGTGGATGGTATTCGACTGACTCAGAACAGAATCCACAAACTTGATCTTGTGAACAAGGTGATGAACCTTCGGTAACCACAGAACGATAGAAATTTTATCAAGTGTGTCAACTTACCACGAAATATCTTAGATTATAAAGTTGCATGCGTCGGGCAAGTTATTCTGCAACAGATGCTGATGTTTGCATCTATCTCACAGTTCATTTCCATTTCTCAGGAGTGCTTCATGTCGAACTGAGAGATATAATTAACTCGTCTTTTATTTTGCCCTCCGTACAGCCTTTTCGCGGTATTTGCATAAAATGATTGGATTGAATAATGAGAGATTCTCTCAGGACGTCCATCTCTTTAGTCTCTGAAACTACTCGGCGTATTTTGAATATATTTGTTACCCACAGCAATTCTTGGTGCTTTGATGGCGTTTCATTCCATCTATACCAATCCAGTGTAATCCATACTTTTAGGCTGGGGCCACACGAGTGCATAAAATGCGTCCCTTGTAACGAACGTCGTGACGTCCGTTGTAGAAATAAACAAGAGAGGCGAATGCTACGCTTTCTTCTGGCTCCACTGCAGACAAAAAACTACGCACCGCATTCTGCAACTGTGTGGTGTTCTCAGCAACGTCCGTCATAAAGTATGTTCGTTACAACGTACGCATTGTGTGCGCTCGTGTGGCCTCAGCCTAAAAGAGTCACAAATCTAACCTCACTGAAAGTTACTAAGACTGGTACATAATATAACATATTGATCTCAGTGAAATAATTTATATTTGGAATATTACTTACTTACTTACTTACTCATGGAGCTGAGCCCTTCTTGAGGAACCGCCAATTCTGCAGCTACTCAAGAATTTCCCAGCATTTCATGGAACGCGAAAGTTCATTACCGTGTTCACAAGAGCCCTCCACTGGTCCCTATCCTGACCCAGATCTATCCAATCCGTACCATCCCATCCTATCTCTCTAAGATTCATTCTAATATTGTCCACCCACCTACGCCTTGGTCTTCCCTGTGGTCGCTTTCCTTCTGGCTTTCCCACCAATACGAGTATACTAAAAGCATTCCTCGTCTCCCCCATTCGTGCTACATATATTTGGAATATTATGAACCCAAATAGAGAAACGATAATTTATTATCGAGTTTCATACTTGAAATTCTGAAAGAACAGTCCAAAATCCGCAGTACATGAACATCGAGGCTAATGAAGTATGAAAATTGCAAAGAAATAATTTCGAAAATACCTATGCATTAAATTAGAGTACGAATTTCCCCAAATGCTAATATTTTAAGTAACTACACACAAAAATCAACTGGAAGTGAATTATTAAAGTGAAAATCAAGACAAAGATGAAGAAAGCAGTCTTCTGGGATTTGGCACCGTGTATAAGTGGTGTTAACCGACGTCTGCTTTTACCGTTCTCACGGTCTTGTCGCTTGCAGATTTCTTATACTTTTTCTTCTACCCTGAAGATGGAGGCGATACGTTCCTCCGAAACGTCGGTTAACACCACTTATACACGGTGCCAAATCCCAGAAGACTGCTTTCTTCATAGTCACCGCCGTGAAAGCCTCAAATCTTACAAGACAAAGATGTTCACTTTAACTTAACGAAGTGTAACAATGGAAGAATGGAGTTCATTTAGAAGAACTGATCTATAAGTCGGATCTATAACAAGATTAGAAGCCTATTGATATGTTACTCTATTACGAAAGCAGGAGATCCCGAGCGGTGCAAGTCTTTAGTCCCATAATTCTCAGGCAGAAATTTTATGTGAACAAAATATCATGGATAAGTTAATTTAAATTAACATCAACGCTGTGTTTGTAGCTTACATAACAATAAACAAAAAAAAAACTCCTTGTCCTGCATTCCGCAAGCGAACTATACCGACCGAGCGTCCACCGTTTGTCTGCGAAGTTAGTGCTAACTTTTGCCGATAGAGGGTGTCACGTGGTCGGAGCAACGGATCCCCACGGCCGTTAATCTCGGGTTTCTAGACCAGAGCCGCTATTTTCTCTAACAGCCCCTCAGTTATCCTCATGAAGCTGAGTGGACCCAGTTCCAGACCCACTACTTCTCAGAAAATCTTGTAGCCTCTGGATCTGTAGCCAGGAACTCTGACCACTAGACCACACAGGCGGTATGTTACATAACAATACTGTCAGTAGCTCAGACTAAAGAGGGTGACAGTGAAAAATGAATTAGAAGGGGTCTGGAAGGAAGCTGTCGTTTGACTTATGGTATTATTCTGGCAATTGCCTGAAAGGACTGAGGAAAACATGGCAAAACTCAGTCAATGTTGACGGTGTCCAAACCGCGATTCGAACCTGGACTCTCCCGAATATAATTCAGAAGTGTTACATCTAAAACTAGGCTGCTACTACCCATATTAATTTTCAAACGTAGCGGGAGTTTTGATTATTGGACCTCTCTAAACCGCTAATTATAGAGTTCAAAGGGGGGGGGGGGGAACAGAAAAAAATAAATATACTCACAATTAAGTGCGCAGCGACGGTGCAACCAAATTTCGCTAACAACATTTAGACAAAGCGCCGACGTGGCAGTTTTGTGGTATGGTAAAGCTGTCCCTGTAACAGGCCGTGGAGGCCCTTAGGGTTATGAGACGTCGAGGGTCCCACATTTTCTAGATAATCGGCTCACAGAGGGTACTGGTGGTTAAGTGTCTGTCATTCACTGTCACTTACCGCAGTTGAGCTCATCAGTTCCCTCCAGACAGTCCCACTTGAAGTCGCATTTGAGACCCTTTGGCAGCGACCGGTTGTCCGAACATAAGATGCTTTCACCAATTACGTCCAGCCCGTTTGCTGCAACATGAATGAAAATGCGGGTTAGTATACACTAACTACAAGGCAAGCTGCTTGTGCTGCGACCGCAACGTTATATTTCGGGATTCTGTCGAATTTATTAACGATTTAACGTGAAGGGGCACTCTTTGAAATTGCAACTTTTCTTCCTGATCTCAGACGCTTGGTGTGCTACGTTGTCGCAGTTTTATTAACGTTACTTCTACGATATTTTTGACTAGTTTTGAAGGGATAGTCTCTGTTCAGGCAAGCTTCAGATCCTGTAGGTAACGCCTGTTTAGGGCTCCGACCAATAGCAGCGAGGGCACTCCATAGAAGCGGCTGCAATCCTTTGGTGTTAAGTCCTCAACAGTCACGGAGAGAGTGAAGAAATTAAGGGAAGGAGTGAGAAGAGGAGGCAGCCCTTACAACCGGAAGAGGATAGTCCTATCAGGGTTCTTACGTTGCAAGGCGCTGCTAATATGTTCAGAGGAAATGACGGTAATCGAGGGTATATAGGAATTTATTCAGTTCCTTTAGTCTTGGACGGGTCAGGACTCAGTTTCTGAATAGGTCAAAAAATAAGAATAAAGAACTTTATCTGCAGAAGAAAGTCGTCTTCTGGGTTTAGGCACCGTGTATTCTTCGTTTTGGCCGACGTTTCGGAGGAACGTAGCGCCTCCATCTTCAGAGCAGTTGAATGGCTTGGAATGCAGAGAGCAGTAGCTGTAGTGATAGGATGTGAAAGGCGCTGCTTATATACGAATTAGGCAGGAGGGTTGGTTAGGGAGAACGGACCAATGGGAGCAGTGGAGAGCGATTAAGGCCATATATGGTGTTGTGTGCTAAGGGGGGGGGGGAACGGCCAGTGAATCCAGGAAAATTGAGGTCAATAGCACTAGGAAGTTGCGGTAGACAAGAAGAACCGCTTGACTGGGGACAGGCTACTGACGTCAATGACATGAACTGGGGACAGGCTACTGACGTCAATGACATGAA
>NW_019720706.1:248582-252056 GCF_002891405.2 Cryptotermes secundus | reverse complement strand
AAAACGAAGAATACACGGTGCCTAAACCCAGAAGACGACTTTCTTCATAGTCATCGCCGTGAAAACCTCAAAACTTACAACTTTATCTGCAGTTTGCAGGACAACTACATACTGAAATTTGGTCCCAATTTAGAAGCGTGTTTTGTTTGTTCTTAAGGGTCACTGGAATATTCTTCTAGTGCGAGGTACGTAATGGAATTCGGATATGCAGCATTATCTGATGAGACAGTGATTTAAGAACTAACGTTTTTGCCGATAAATTTCTTTAATTAATTTGGTGAAACCCATATTATTTTGTGCTGCAGTTGTATTCCCATTATGATCCTCACTAATTGTATTTCTGAAGAAGGCAGACAGATACGCCATCTCTTGTGGCTTCAAAACATGTTCGATTGAATATTCCATCTTGGAATTCCCAGAAATATGAATATAAATTAAAAGAGCCTCCTCAACCACTATCATCATCAGGGCCCGAATTTTGATGGCATGTCGTCTTTTTTTTCTTGTATCCTATGCGATGCTCTTAAATATATAAATCTCGGATATGAGCTGCTGGTTACAGAAATGTAAATTTTATAGGTAATTTTTTGACATTTTTAGGTTTAAGGTCATTTTTTCATTTTAGGGGTAATTTTTTGGTAAATTTTTGGACTTTTAAGGGTATTTCTTGTCATTTTTGGCCATTTTTGGGAATTCTTCTTCATACGTTTTCTGAAATGTGAATAACATGGAAGCGAAGTGTGCTTTCTTTTCTCCTTTAGGTCATTTTTCTGGATTTTTTCAGTCATTTTATAGGTCATTTTTTAAATATTTTCAGGTCATCAAAATCCGGGCCTTGGTCATTATTAATACGTACTGGAATAAGTTTGTGTATTAAAATTGATGTGGCTATAAAATTAAATGTCCGCGGGTCTCCACTAGAATGAGAATATTTAGGTCAGCTGAGAGATATGTTGATACATATAGGAAGAAGAGGAGGAATAAGGAAAAGAGTAGCGAGGGAACAAGGGAAGGAAATATGAAATACAGAGTAAATCAGCTTTAAAAAGTAACTGAAGGAGGAGGGAATAAACAAATAATAAAATAAGCATAGAAATAAATAAATAAATAAATAAAGGAATAATAGCGTAGCCGGTATAGCGGCCGGCTACGAGCTGGACGACCGAAGGGTTGGAATTCGAGTCCCGATGGAATCAAGAATTTTTTTTTCCACGTCACCCAGACCGGCTCTGGGGCCCATCCAGTCTCCTATAAAATGGGTACCGGGGGGTAAAGCGGCAGGTACATGAAGCTGACCACTCACTTCCAGCTAGTGCCGAGGTGAAGGAAACGTGAACCTACACACCCCCCGCCCCCTACGTCTTCACGGCACAGAGACAACTTTATCTCCTTATAAGTAATGCTCCGAATTCTGGTGATCCAGAATTAAGTTCTCACCTTTAATACTGTGTGACGACAAAGGATTCTCGTTCTGTCCTCGGTTCAGCCATGCAAATGCTATGATAGATTCCTCCATTACTTTTTATTTCATTCATCATCCACAAGCATTGCCCAAATGTACGCCACAGATCCGTAGCCTACGGAACTGGGAAAGTGTTCTTACGTAAGGTTAAAAGTAACAAGGAACAAAGGCGTTTACATCAGAATCAAGTTGGGAAATTTACGCGTAGCGATTTAACTGCCTCTGAAACTGTAAAACTCATCAAAAGAGTGCACTGAGTACAAAACATACAGTCCGAGTTTATGTAAACTTCTTTCTGACAAATATTTAGCAAGTTAGTTCGAGATTGAGATGGGCAGGGCATGTAGCAGGAATTTGGGAAACGAGGAATGCGTATAGAATATTGGTGGGAAAGCCAGAAGGAAAGAGACCACTGGAAAGACTAAGACGTAGGTGGGTGAACAATATTAAAATGGATCTTAGAGAGATAGGATTGATCTGGGTCACGATAGGGACCAGTGGAGGGCCCTTGTGAACACGGTAATGAATCTTCGGGTTGCATAAAATGCTGGGAAATTCTTGAGTAGCTGCAGAATTGGCGGTTCCTCCAGAAGGGCTCAGCTCCAAGTAAGTAACTTCGAGATTCACACAGAAACATACGAAAGTCTTCATGTAAGAAGCCTGACACTGATGTTAGAATTTAACCGAAACTGGGGTGAATCGCTAAATTTTATTAAAATTTCCAATGTGAAATTTCACGAAAATCCGTTCAGTGGTTATTGTGTTGTTACATTCGGGCAGATGGATACAGACAGACGGACAATTTTGCAAATTTTCATCGTGGAAGCGCCAAGAGAATGAATGTAGAGCAGTGACGCACGGGGGCGCCTAGATCAATGTATGTATTCCTCACTCATCCAGACTTATGTAGAAGTGGCACGTTGCTACGGGTGTTTACTGAGATAAATCACGCTGCTTGCTTGGAATGCATAATGACGACATCGCTAAAACCAGACCTTCGTCTGCTTGCGACCTATATTAGAGCAGCTAGATTATATTCGTGTGTAACTCCAGAAGTGCGACCTATTTCCTCCTTCATTTAATGCAGATCATGGAGACACAGACAATGCGGTAACGCAGCGACATATATACCAAAAACGTGTGTGTAACCATCGACATATAACACTGCCACAAACATGCGCACAAGCAGAGCGGAACATTTCTCTCCCATGAACAGATTTCAGGCTGTCGCTGTCATGTTCAGAAGACGGTCTATCACTGCAACAGGCACACGGTGCGTTGAGACCACAATGGCGACACCAAGTGGCATCACAAATGACAATGAAAAAATACTGTTACGTGTAGGGGGGTACGCGTGACTAAAATAACTGGATTAGATTTATTGGCAGTTTGATTACAAGTTCACTTAATCACATTCAATTATAAAGCTATCGTTATTATACACAATTTAAATTGCACATGAATTAGGATTCTACGTCTTACTAGTCGTTTCCTGGCAACGGATCTGAACACAGAAACTAGCGCTTCAAATCGATACGAAGTATTCTTGTTATTTCGTCTTCAATCATTCTGCACACCTCTGTCCTGATCCTCAACCAATCTTCACAATCCACTAGGGATATGCTCCATTCTCAATTGCACTGTAATGCACTCTCTAAATCACATAATTCCAATATTACAGCGCACATAAAGATTTCAAATCACACGTGACACCTTCACAGGCTGACTGCTATCCTCTTGTTTGCGTGCTTCTTCCGCTGCTACTCACCCGAATTCTCTCCCTCTTACTTATATAGCCCCACAGAACTCAAGGAGAACCATATGAGTACAATAGTACGGCCTGAATGTAACCGAATGTTAATACATATTGAATTGCAATTGAAATGGTGTATTTTACTTTTAATCTGATGCTGCTTTTCTAAGTCTCTCACTACTACTACTACTACTACTACTACTACTACTACTACTACTACTACTACTACTACTACTACTACTACTACTACTACTACTAC
>NW_019720706.1:234760-248573 GCF_002891405.2 Cryptotermes secundus | reverse complement strand
ACCACTACCACTACTATCACCACTACCACCACTACTACTACCACCACCACCACTAATATCACCACCGCCAGCACTACTACTACCACTACCACTAATACCACCACTACCACTACTATCACCACTACCACCACTACTACTACCACCACCACCACTAATATCACCACCGCCAGCACTACTACTACCACCACCACTACCACTACTATCACCACCACCAGCACTACTACTACTACTACTACTACCACCATCACTACCCAACCACCTCATATTTTGAGCCCGCTCTTTGCTTTCCACATTGCTCTTTTCCTACCTCACCTCTTCCTTCGATTTATATTTCCCATATTATTCCTTATTTCCTTCATTCACTTACTTCTCTTTTTCTTTCTCCTCGTCTACCCTGTCTTCCACTTTCCCTTCAATTTCAACCATCAATACCTCTCCACAGTCTGATCTTCTGCACTCCGTATTTGAAAACGCAATCTTCCGCAAATGGTTTTCATTTATATGGAAATCTTCCTGTTCTCTGACTGCCCCGTGTTTCCAAGTAGACAGCATTTACGTACATATCTCATTGCTCATCGTTCCGGAAATGCCCTCATATACATCTCTCAAGTTTTAAAAACCATCCAGCTCGCTCTTCGCACTTCCAGCATTCAGATGATGAGGTAACATAATTGATCGACATTTAAGCAATTCATTTCTAAAGAAAAGGGAACAGACCTAGGAGATCACCATGCCGCGCGTGCGTGTAACTGCAAGTGAATACATCCCCGTTACAACCTTTAAAGTGGAAACACTATGAAGCAATGGAAATGTATCTTCGAACCTGTTGATTGAATTTCTACTAAATTTTGTAGTGTGGATCTATACTATTCGTGCAATCGAAGTTCGACTCGCATTGGTCTAACGTGGTCACCATGTTTCGTGAAGGGAACATAAGTCTCGGCGACTGGGAAATTATTGGTAACATTTGATTTCACTGATCCATAAAAACGATATTCCACAGCTACGAAATAAGGACTCTTCCGTGGTCCCGATAGGATGATCGCGTCTCTCCACTGTGAGTTTCAAAACACGCACACACATATACATATGTATGTATATAAGGTAAAAGGTGCAGTTGTCAATCTCTTTAATTAAAGAAAATACCGTGATAACGTGGAATCAGGATAGCGCAGTCGGTATAGCCACTGACTACGGGCTGGACGACCGAGAGGTTGCCGTTCGAGTCCCGATAGGATCAAGAATTTTCTCTTCTCCACGCTGTCCAGACCGGTACTGGGGACTCTGTCCACGAGGGTAATGCGGCCTGGGCTTGAAGCTAACCATTCACCTCCAAAGAGTACCGAGGTCAAGAAAAAGTGGATCTATACATCCACTTCCCCATACGTCTTCATGGCGTAGTGCTTAATTATTTAAGCACAGGGACAGCTTTATCTTCTTCACCTTTACCATGACGATGTATGGCAGAGTGGAGCTATAACTCAGTGAGTTCTTAACCTGGGGACTAGACTGAAGTGAAGAGTCAGCTTCGCGCTCCGGTCGCTTTACTCTCGAGGAAAGAACCCACAGTACCCACGGTAATGGAGCCGAATGTGGATATTGTGGAGAAGGGAAAATTTTCTTGCTTCCGTTGGGAATCGAACGACCGACTTCTCTGTAGCCCAGCCCAGATCCCAGACAATACATGGAGTAAGCTCATGCAGCTCCCCATATACGTATATGGATAGCATTAGAATTTGGGCACATTGATCCTGTATATTATTTCTTTTCAAAGTTCGCACTGCACTGTGACCACTTTGATGAACCGCAGGGAAAGGAAGACACTTCAAATTACCAGCATATCGAATGTCAGAAGAAAGTTCTCACTATGTAAATGATGACGAAAGAGGACGACAGGATGGAATAAACTGAAATACACGTTGGGAAACAAAGAAACACTACATATCCCTACAGATCAGAGCAAAATGACAAATATAACGCTACGTACTGCAGCTGTAGTTCAATATATTTCTGTAAGTACGGAAGTTCACATATTCATTCAAATTATAATTCTTTTTATTTTACTATAGGTAATTATATGTGTAGTAGTGGCCGATCAGAGTAACCGCATCTAAGGCATCAACTGTCCTAGCTCGCTCGCTCGAACACTGGGATCGTGGGTTCGAATCTCACTCAGGGCATGGATGTTTGACGTGTGAATGTGTTTATTCAACGTTTGTGTTGTCCTCTGTTTAGGTAACGGTCTCGTGACGGGCTGTTCACATGCTCAAGGAGTCCTACCGTCTGTATAAAAAAAAATTATGGAAGTGAATAAAAGGCCTGAGCCCTAAATGGGCTGGAAGATCCATTGGATAAAAGAATTATAATTGTGAACACTCTGTTAATGCCCACGAAGGAACGTATACAAAAGTTTTACTTCTTGCTGGTGACTGTTAAGAAAGTGTTGTTTATCTTCCTAGCTTTCAGAGACTACAAACTCTCACGAGTTGGAATTTGCCATGTGCAGGCTTCCCTTGTAGCAGTTATTACTTGCTTCCCAGTCCGAATATATTTATACATGTGCGTTACTGTGAAACTGTTTCATAATTAACCACAACTTTCCATTTCAACTATTACAATATGTTTACACACCTGACGGCCATTACAGAGTTGTGACGTATTAGAAGTTCCTAACTATGTGTAAGTTTTGTTACCCATCTGGTCACCAAGCATGTCTGGAGGCTTTGGATGTAATCTTGTACTCAAACTATCCGTCAGAGTTATAATCCTGCACTTAGGGAAACACTTACAGATCTAGAGGATGTTAGAGGAAAAGCTGACAAACTAAGCGAAGGAAGCATATTCTAGGCTTTAGTGTAAGTTTATTGCAGTACTTTACCGTAAATTATAATTCGACAACTGATTTGGAATGTATGAATTTATATGTATCTTTAGCATATTTTTTTTAAGTAAACGAAATTATATGTTGTACAGAATTATTAGGCTTATTTTGGACTCTATCCATCGTCTAGTATAAAAGACAAAAACCAACAACGTTTCGGAGACTGGATCTGTCTCCGTCCTCAGGTGGATGGGGCAGGATAAACCTACTCAGTTGGGCCCGTTAGAAAGAAATCAAATGTTGTTAAGTCTGTCCGTCTGTGTCGGATACTGCAGCTCCTGATCACACCAATCGCATGGTTTTACTCCACCCTCCACAACGTATGTATCTCAACATACGAACAGTACGGGAACCGGATTGCTTATTGCTGTGTTAAAATTACGTGCCGTTACGTTCACCTGATTCATTCAATCATAAGAGGTTCTACAACCCTTTACTGGGCCCTGGGCTCTTCATCAGTTTCATAAACCTTTTTACACAGTCGGTAGGACACCTTGGGCAAGTGATAAGCCGGTCCCAAGGCCGCTACCTACACACAGGACAACACAAACAGAGATATCCATGCCTTGAGTAGGATTCGAACCCACGATCCCGGCGTTCGAGCGAGCGAAGACAGTTCATGCCTCAGGCTGCGCAGCCGCTGTGATCGGCTTAGTTAGGATCAAGCCGAGCTTTAAATAGAATGGTTTTGTGTAGAGCCAAATATGGTAACCTTCCAGCATACAAGCATTTTAGTTGCGTGAAATTTAATCACACCAAGTGCCATTAACGTAAGTACTGAATTAGTGTCTCGAGGCCGCTTTCTCTCAAAAGCCAATTGTATTAACTGTCTGGAGTCTATATGTACTTAGTCTATGTAGGGCATTGCTTGTTTTGTTGTCTGCCAGCGCGTCGTTACCTGTCGTTACGTTGTTTCAGTGGGAACCAAATGCAAACTAATCACAGTTAATTACGAAAAGAAGCGAAAGCGGGCAGCACCGGCTATTCCTTCATACAGTCAATACATAGCTTGAAGGCGATCATCAACATCGTCAATGGTTCTACAGCTCTTTGTTGGGCCTTGGCCGCTTTTTCAGTTTCGTAATCCTATAATAAGTCGGTAGGACTCCTTGGACGGCGGATCAGTCCGTCGCAGGACCTCTACCTATACACAGGACAACACAAACACTGAATAAAGATACACAGACATCCATGTCTCGAGTGGCATTCGAACCCATTTCTCCAGTGTTGAAGCGAGCGAAGATAGTTCATGCCTTAGACCTCGAGGCAACCGTGAATGGCTTTGATGTAGGCGGTACACTCCTTGGAAACGTCGGTGAACTTGTGCCAGACTACACGGAATCATATCGCATCATAGTGATCGCCATGAGTACTTCAAGTCTTAGAGTGAAAGAATGTTCTGTGGAAACCGCAGCTAGAATACCGTCGGGCCAGCAATATCCAGGTGTTGAGCATAGTCCTCGCCTAGCCTCTCCAGGTTAAAACACAGAAAATGTATGTTGTCCTCAAAATAGGCTCACATTTCACATTGCTACTCCACGATCATCGTTTGGAAATTCTGGAATACTCGCAATTTGTAGCCATTTCTGTGGTCACGTTCTTTCTTGCGAAGTCGACAACTGTTCGTGTAGCCAGGAAAATCCCTGCTTTCACAGTACTTCACCATGTTCACAAGTGGGTCATGCCTTGAGCCATTTTCAACAAATCAACCACCTCATACCCTATTTATCTATTTTAACATTTCCTTCTTTCTCAAATCGTATCTTTTCTTAAGGTTTTCGGGGAAAAATTGTTATAACAGAAATATGTAACTTCTCTTTCCAAACACCCAACTGGCCTGCCCTTCCAAAGTGATCACTTTTTCTTTATTGCTAGTGGGGTTGGACTAAGTCCCTTATACTGCGGCCATTTCTGGCCTATTGTACCAGCCCCAGATGATAGGTGAGGGTGATTGTGGAGCAATTGGTAGAATGAAGATTGGCAAAGGAAACCTAAGTACTCGGAGAAAACCTGCCCCAGCGCCACTTTGTCCACCACAAATCCCACTTGACCATATCTGGGATCAAACCCGGGCCTCCGCGATGGGAAGCCAGCGACTAACCGCTTGAGCTATGGCGCGGCCGTCAAGTCACTTCCCTAGATCTATCTCCCAGTCATCACTCTGTCCAATTGATTCCCAACATGGTGACAGAAATGTGGCGGCGCATGCGCGTAAACTGGGCATGAAAAAAAAACTTATAAGGTTTTCCTTTCCGAAGACTATCCGGGTACGTGTATGACAATTACTTTCCGAGATATATATATTTTTATTTTGGATAACTTCCATCTGGACACCCTATATTAGTTCTGGAAACAGATGCTCAAGACACTTGAGATTCAGTGGTCTGTTTCATCAGGCCTGTATGTCGGTGAACTAACGAAATATTTCACTTGACTTTCATAACAAACAAGTAGAGTGCATTTTACGCGTCTGTTCATGGTCTCACGCTCAGCTCCCTAAAATTAATTGAAATAATAATGAACTTTCATCCTGGAAAGTCGATCTCAGTGCATTACTACATTTAATTTAAGTCGATGGCAGATAATATAAATAAAATCGATATAATTATTAGAAGTTCCGTGAACCCAGTCTTACAAACTGCCAAATCTGGAAATTGATTTTTACATTTCAAATCAATAAAACTATTCTCAAATATATAAATAAATTGTTAAAATATAGTCTAGTCAATAAACAGGTGTAGAGCTATAGCGAGACAGAAATAGGGAGATAGTCACACAGATAGACAGCAAGTATACACAGTGACACAGATAGAAGCATAAATAAATAAATGATTCTGTAGTTACTTACGGCAACCAAATTCATCTGACAGATAGTTTCCATTCTGACAGTCATTTGTCTGATCACAGATGAATTCTGGGTGAATGCAGCGGTCTTTGTCTCTGTTCTGATTCGGTTCGATGCAGTTAAGCGTCACAGACGGGTTGCACAGATGGATGCCTACGAACACAGCAACACACTAACGTCACTGTCTCTTCGCCAAGAAGACTCTGTGACAGAAGATTTAAATTTGACCTATCGATTGAATTACGTCATGGAGCTGGAATGCTCACATCCACCAGCTCATCAAGAAATTGGCCGCTCTTTAATGTATCCGCCACTATACACGAACTGCCACTGGACTCTATGTTGGGCCGCTAAATCCACTCCATATTCTCACAGATCTACTTGTATTTCAATGTTGTGTTCCTTTATGTGCCTAAGTTTCCCATGTTGTCTTCTCCTGTCAGGTTTTTCCACAAATGTTATACGCATTCTCTCCTATACGTATGTGTGTACGTATGTACACGAATGTATGAATGTATGTATGTGTACATGTATTTCGTATGTATATGAAAAATAAGAGAGAAATTTAATATACTTAACCTATTTGATTTGTTTCATTCTGGTCCGTCACACTAATATTATGAAAAAGTTAAATAGTTCCGTTCAGTGTGACTGGTTAAGATTTTCTTATTTCAATTATTCATGCCCTTACATGTTTCGGTCTTCAGAGGCCACCTTTAGAGGGACACCTTTACATCAATACTGTTAGAGGCTACTATTACAGTACATGTTCTACATACAATATAAATAATATAGAATTGGCTGTAAAATTTAAAGTATTTACAACTACAGCGGCTGTTCCAATATTTTAAAATATTTATAGTTAGAATATAATTTTAACAAACTAACTATAAATATTTTAAAGTACTGGAACAGCCGCTGTAGTTGTAAAGACTTTAGATTTTACACCAAATTGTATTATTTATATTGTATGTATATATTTTAACTTTTAGAACATGTACTGTAATAGTGGTTTCTAATTGTATTGATGTAAAACGTGTCCCTCTGAAGATGGTCTTTGAAGACCGAAACATGTAAGGGCATGAATAATTGATATAAGAATATCATAACCAGTCACACTGAACGGAACTATTTAACTTTTTCATACTTAATCTACATGAAAAAATAAGGGAACATCAACACTTCCCACACACATCAAGAATGACTGAGGCTGCATACCGAAAAAGTTGCGAGTGTGAAGACAGAAAGGAGAATGTACTCTTTAAAGACAGAAGGATCAGTTCATTTAGAAAGAGGTTATTAGGCCCAACCTTGCTATTCCTACTCTTAATGATGATGATCAAATGACAGGAAAATGGAAACACGGCTTGATTAAAGAGAATCCAATTATTGTGTTCGTGAAAGACGGGCTAATTAAAATAATACATATGGTACAGAGAAAGGTCCTAGAAAAGGCGTAAAAATATATGCGTTATTCATACATATGAATATACGGAGTGAGAGAGCTACATTTACATACAGATATTCGTACAATGAATCAACATTTTCACACACACACAGGCAAAACTACTTGCCTAAGAAGTGGCGAAGGACCACATGTACCGGGGAATTAACATTAATAAAGAATTACGGAAGGCAGAAAATAGACTGAACTGCAAATACCTGGGAAGGTAATATTAAAATCGATTTTAGAGGGCAACGATGGGGGGTTATGGACTCGATTAATGTGGTTCAAAATATGGACCAATGAAGGGCTATTGTGAACACGGTAATGAAATTCCGGGTTCTATAAATTGTTGGAACATTTTCCAATATCTGAGTAACTAGTGGTTTTCAAGAAGGATTCAACTCTATTGTGTTGGTTAGATAGTTAGTTAGTTGGTTGTGGTAAATATCATCTCTTTGAGTAAGCCCTGGCACCATGGAGTAAGCTTTAACAGAGCTATGAATATTAGCGTCCATTTGTCTATAATCCGTCTAAATTGCAACACTTTTTATCTTACACTTCAATATAGTCTCTAACACTACATGTTTCGGCCTCAAACGGCCATCTTCAGGTGTTTTTTTAAAGATATTCAATTAAGATTGTGTCGAAATTGCTATACTGTTCCAATTCATTTTAAAAACCACACGCTGTAGTCTTTTTTTAATTAAAATTAGATAAAATTCTTTTATAATTTGTTACCTATTGTTTTGCTTCACTCAGGGTGTCGTCATAGCTTGTTCCTCGCGTCAGTTATTTTCTCCTGGTCTGTTTCCTCCCCAACGTGTGTGTTTTCTTCCTTACTAGTCTTTACTTTACTTCAGCACACTAATTAATGGGCTGGCAAAAGCTGCCTTTAATGTTAGCAATCCCTGTATTGTACAGGATGTTCGAGAACGCACCGTTGATGTTGGTGTAAAACAGGTCGCAATTGGTCTCGTCAGCGCACGGCTGGTGGAAGACGTTGCTTCCCGGAGTGGGTACGCAGTCGCACTGCGAGTCACACACGTTGGCTTGGCGGATACAGCGTCCGTTTGGGCACAGGAACTCGTGGACACCAGTGCAGTTCTGACCTGAGGCACAAATGCAAACTTATGCAGTGAATAGTGGTAACTCTGATACACACAAAACTTAATAGGAATGGAAAGGAAGGAAAGAAATGAAAGGTTAACGGGGATGACGATAAAAGAGAAATATGAGGAAAAAAACAGGAAGAAATAAATATTAAGGAAGGAATAATTTACATTTTTATTTATTTATGGTTTATTTCATGATGCTCTCAGTAACTCAGACTATACAGTATTGAATGGTACGATAATCAATGGTTACGATTTATAAGTCCGGCATTTGCCTGAAGAGTCTGAGGAAAACCATGACAAATCTCGGTATGGATAGCCAATGTGCCGGCTAATATTCGAATAGGGCACCTCCATAATAGAAGTGAGAGAGCGAAAATATGAATAAAACATAAACAAGGATAAGGAAACGCGGAAGGAGAGAAGGGAAAGGAAGGGAAAAGTACAGAAAGCAATAAAGAAAGAAGAAAGACGGAATAAAAGACAAACGAAAGGAAAGGAGGAACAAAGGGGGAAAAGGCTAAAAATAAATAAAGGATAACAAAGAAGAAATGATGAAAGTAACAGAGAAGGATACGAATAAATAAAAGAGGTCTAACTAAGAAAGGGGACAGACATGTACTGGAGGGAAGAAACTTTTGTGAAGAAATAAACATTTCCAGCAGATGTAGGGAAAGGAACGTGGAAATCCAAATCACGAAGATTATGGGAAAGAGAATACGGGAAGATACAACGAAACCTGCTCAAAGAGGAAAGGTTCTACAGGCGATATCAAACTGGAAATTAAAAGTTCATTTTATATATTCGCTTTTCAAAGTATATGCATTTACTTTCTGCAACTTATTCAGTTGTGATGGTGTCTGAGAGGATATTTTTTTCAATAAAATAATAAGAAATTATTAAACGACTGTCGTAACCTCCCAGTATTTAAAACAGAGCTATTTTATAAACGTGACACTTGTTGCAAATGCCATATTTTGCACTGATACTCATAACATGAGCTTCATGAGGAATACAGGGTGGACCCAATGGATGGGTTTCATAAACGTAGATATTGCCCCTTTATAAACATTAACTGTTGAGCTTGGCTGTGTCGTGTCAATGGAATGTTTTTACCACGTGCTGTGTCACTTTGAACTGTAAATTCATTAAACAGACATTTTGAGAGACCAATAAACGCAATACTGCGTGAAGCAAACATACACTGGGGTACAGTCTGTGACAGACATATGGAAAATACATTAAAATGGTGTCAGAACTATTTTTTTTTTTCGTTGGCACTACAGCCTCAGTGGGCCTAAGCCTGCCTCCATGAACTTCTCCGTTCACTTCGGTTTTTCTAGATCTTACACATTCGGTAGGACTCCTTGGGCGGGTGATCAGCTCGTCGCAAGGCCTCTACCTGTATACAAACACAGAAAGAAGGCAACACACAAACTAAATATCTATGCCCTGAGTGGGATTCGAACCCACAATCCCGGTTTCCAAGCGAGCTAAGACAGTACATGCCGTCAGAACTATTAGTCGAGTAAAAAATATCTAAATTTCTGAATTAACAACTCATTAACTAGCATGTTCGAAAAAAATATATAAATTTTAAATTTATATGGTTCAACTATTAATGAATGAGGGTACTATTTGATGTCAAACATAATTTTATTTATTCAATTATTTTACACATTTTTGCTTACGATTCTACCTCCGAAAGTAAAGATAGGTATATTATGGCATCACGCCAGTAAATCCGTTACTTTCTTACCTCAGCTACGTTTTGACACAGGCAATGAATTTCATGAAACTTGTTACAAACTTCGTACCACCAGAGGTCACCCCACATCTATATCTTCAAATTACCTATACACAATAATATAAATATGGCGACCATGTGTTAGTCTGGGCGGGGAGTGTGTTACAGTGGAAACAGTTGTTAGGAACTGATCACCCAATTGTGTCATCAGGTACAATTAATCCTGGAACGGCTGGATTTCTTATAAATAATGTATCAAAAATTCAGCTCGTATCTCACACGATGCACACTGTGTCTGCGCTACAAAGATCAACCGGATAATGTTGTTAAAGGGTAAAGTTATCCGTGTTTAATAAGCATTACACCATAAAGGCGTATGGGGGAGTGAGCGTATAGATCCACATTTTCTTGACCTAGGCACTTGCTGGGGGTGAGTGGTCAGCTTCACGCCTCGGCCGCTGTACCCGCGTGGATAGAACCTCGGTACTCATTGGGTAGGAGGTTGAGTGGACCCCAGAGCTGATCTGGAAGACATATTGAAGAGAAAATTCTTGACCCTACAAGGACTCGAACTCCGACCTTTCGGTCTAGCCCGTAGCTAGTCGCTATAACGACTACGCTATGCCGACTAACGGTTAATACTGTTTGGGAGTAAAAAGTTGCTGTTTACTGTGAGAGCAATGCGAAATACACAAATGTACTCTTTAGGCAGAGAGCAGGGTTAATGTGTTGAAGCAGGTTGTAAGTGTATGACCGCTGCGCCTTGAATTTTTAAAGTAGTCACAGAACCTGGCATAATTCGCGGTAGCGTCATAACTGAGACGTACCATAATGTTGGTAACATTATCATGAAGTGTGTAACTTAGTGAATAATGAGAAGTTTCATAACTTATTCTCTTCTCTAAGTACATATAATTAGAATGATCAGGTCAAGGAGGATGAGATGGACAGGTTATGTAGCATGAATGTGGGAGAAAATGAATGCATACAGGATATTGGTGGGAAAGCCAGAAGGAAAGAGACCACTAGGAAGACCTAGATGTAGATGAGTTGACAATATTAAAATGGATCTCAGAGAAATGGATTGGATTGATCTGACTCAGGATAGGGACCAGTTGAGGGCTCTTGTGAACACGGTAATGAACCATAAAATGGTGGGAAGTTCTTGAGTGGCTGCACAATTGGCGGCTTCTCAAGAAGGGCTCGGCTCCATAGTTAACGTAATGTGTAACTTAGTGATCTGGTACAATTGGAGGTTACTGTGGGGCACCAAGAAATACGTGAAGAGATACAACTAGAACGGATCGCGGTTATATATGTTCTGAGATTGGAAGACGTAAGTTTCATAGCTTTGGTGTTAGCGATGTTGAACTTAGATAATTCTGCCATAAGTAGTTACACAAATACGTACTTCCTGCCTGCCTTCCTCCATCCCTTCCCCTCAGCTCTACATCTCAGGGGGAGCTTTGGCCTCCTGAACAATCTGTCTCTATGCTTCTCTACTGCATCCGAGGCTGATTATCTTGATTTTGTACCGTTTAGTTTTTACGGTGTCCGGTTGCTAGTCTCACGCCGAACCCCCAACCTGGAGGACCAGGGTGTCCCTCTTTGTCTGGCTCATACCCTTGACCTGTCTGTCATGGGTGGCCCTACCAGTAACTACGCTACCGCCGGCATAGCTCTCAGGGTCTCGGTAGCACTCAAACCCCACCACCACAATAAGGTGGAGACACCATCGGTGGGGAGTCTTTTATTGCTAGTGGGGTGGGACTAAGTCCCTTGTACTGAGGCCACTTCTGGCCTATTGTACCAGCCCCAGATGATAGGTGAGGGTGATTGTGGTGCAACTGGTGGAATGAAGATTGGCAGGGGAAACCGAAGCACTCGGAGAAAACCTGCCCCAGCGCCACTTTGTCCATCACAAATCCCGCTTGACCAGACCTGGGATCGAACCCGGGCCACCGCGGTGGGAAACCAGCGACTAACCGCTTGAGCTA
This sequence comes from Cryptotermes secundus, assembly GCF_002891405.2. Taxonomy (NCBI): domain Eukaryota; kingdom Metazoa; phylum Arthropoda; class Insecta; order Blattodea; family Kalotermitidae; genus Cryptotermes; species Cryptotermes secundus. The sequence goes on along the minus strand of NW_019720706.1, from coordinate 236,544 downwards.
TGGCGCGGCCTCGGTGGGGAGTTACACAAATACTTAGTTTTATAAATCGTTAGTTCATTATTTACGTAGTTAGATAATCAGTCACGTAATTACTTGATATATATGTGTATATAATTATTTTAATTTCCAATGAGCCAACTGCTCAAGTAATCAGTAATTTCCTCAGTCACTTAGTTAATCGGTTATTATTTTTGTTTTCCCTTGGCACTACAGCCCCAGTGGGCCTTGACCTACCTCCATGAATTTTATTAGTTAATTACATAGTATTCTGGTCAGTCAAATGATTGGTTAACTAGCTCATCACTTCGTTAACCAATTTTTGAATTAGTTATTCCGCTAGATTATTAGACGGTAGTTCATTAAACTGCTACTCAGTTAACCAGTCAATCAGTATCTTAGTTTATCAGCGTGTTACTTGATTACTTTGTAATTTAGTTATCGATCCTTATGGAACCGCATTTACGCTGGACACACTGTAAGCTGTGCTCGCGAATTTAACGTAGATGTTTCCTTTCTTCGTGTTTCGTGTTTCACTATACGGCCCTTGCAGAATTTCATGATCGGGTCGTCTGTCAGCTGAGTCGCGCAGTCTGTCAGCAGCAAACAAAGCCCCCAGAATAACAGCGCTCAGACCGAATGTTAACTAAACAGTACCTCAATTCACAATTTGACGCTTGTTGTTGTTTCATTCTGAAGTTATTTCTAAACCGAAAGCTCTGTTTATTTGATTCCGGGCACAAGGGTAGTTTGATGTTCTCTTCCACATTTCCAAGAATTAAATTACTACACGCAAGCAGTCACTGTTAAAAAGTTACTGTTTACAAACATTCCCAGGATATTTACGAACCTAGAAAACAAAGTAACTGCGAGGAATATCCCGCAAAGCTGACATTCACGCAGCGGGTCACGAAATTCCCGACTTTCAAGTAACCTGCGAGTTAATTTTACTGTTCACAAAATCCAGTCTTTTCACTGTATTCCTAGCCATTTGAATCCGTTTCAAAACTTCAAACTTTATTTCTCCAAGATACAACATATCAATATGGTCGTCTCTTGTAGGTCTACATCTTCCAAGAAGTCTCGTTCTTCGGGATACTCAACTAAGTTGGATGCATTACTCATCTCCAAAATGCGTGCTGTATGGTTCACTCGTTTCATTCTCCTGCATTTGGTCACCCTGTCAATAATGTGAACTGTTTCATTATGTAATTTCCTGCATTCTGCTCTTACTGGTACAGTGCGTTCAATGATAGAGGAAACCTGGCAGCAGCGTCACTTTCGGCACCTGTTATAAAGCACGGTAAGATTGTGTTATCTTCTTACAGTATTCTTAAAGCGGCCTCCGTAGTCTAGGGGTAACGTTCCCACCGCATAACTCAAGGTACGCGGGTTCAAACCTGGTGGAGGTCTTGGAATTTTTAAGGGCGGAAAAATTCAGGGAACAAGTCCCCCGGGAGGGACTCTCTAGGAGACCTCTGAGAAAAATTAGGCAAAAAGTTTTCGGCCCAAGTAGTTTCCAATGCCTCCGGTAGATGGGGAAGTATCGGGAACCACTGCCAGCTTCGCTGGCTGAACGGGGCTGATAGCGAGCACCAGTACTGGCAGGGTATGGCGACTGGTAGAATATCAAAGGGGGACGTACAATAGACGTCGCGGTGCATGGGGAAACCCACCCCTCCAATAATAATAATTCAATTCAATTCAATTCAATTCAATGCTTTATTTATTTACGTGCCGAGCTCAACAGCGGAGGCCAATTACAGAGTCAGCACGGAAAATATAAA
>NW_019720706.1:199959-233311 GCF_002891405.2 Cryptotermes secundus | reverse complement strand
GCGAGCACCAGTACCGGCAGGGTATGGCGACTGGTAGAATATCAAAGGGGGACGTACAATAGACGTCGCGGTGCATGGGGAAACCCACCCCTTCCAATAATAATAATAATACAGCATTCTTATATTCGTAAATGTGTGCATGTACAGAAACTGATGTGAGGGAATCAGCGACACAACTGCACTCTCGCTAGCGGGGACGGGCACAGTAGTCGCGGAGAAACGCTTCAACCGCTCTACGCTGTTGTCATTTTTCCTCCACGGCTGAACACTCTGTATTTAGTAGATCTGACCTAAGGATGTTTGAGAACAGTGTGCTGAAAAGAATAATTGGACTAAAGAGGGATGAAATGAAATGAGACTGGAAGAAATTACATAATGAGGAGCTTCATAACTTGTACTCCTCGCCAAATATAATTATAATGATCAAGTGAAAGAGAATCGGATGGGCGAGGCATGTAGCACCCATGGGAGAGAATAAAAATGCGTGCAGCATTTTAGTGAGAAAGCCAGAAGAAATGGAGACCAATAGGAAGACCTACATTCAGTACTTTTCAAGTCTGTGTTTAAAAACCTGAATATTAAAAGATGCGAACCATAATGTCAGGTGTTGCCTTATATAGGTTTGGAAATGTGTACCTTGATTTAAGAGAACTAGACTGATCGAAAGAACTCTCTATCTATCTGTCTATCTGCCTATCTATCTATCTATCTATCTATCTATCTATCTAGCTCTCTGTCTGTCTGTCTGTCTATCTGTCTGTCTGCCTATCTATCTATCTATCTGTCTGTCTGTCTATCTATGGCTCTACAGACTTGTGGACCTCGGCCGCTTTTTCAGTTCCTTAATCTATATATACATTCGCATCTGTATGCGTACAGTGGTTAGGACTTCCTGGACGGGGGATCAGCCTATCGCAAGGCAATACACAGAATAAACACATACAGATATCCATGCCTCGAGTGGGATTCGAACCCAAGACTCCAATGTTCGAACGGGAAATTTCATGCCTTAGACCGGGCGACTACTGTGAGCGGCCTTGAAGGAATCCAGAATTTCTCTATTAGAATGTTGGTGTTTGTAAGCTCGCGTATCTACTCCGCCTTATGACGTAGGGCTATATTTAAGCGCACAAGAAGTACGGAGAGAATTCATCAGGAAACAATTAATATAGTTCGAAAAATTTGCTAAATTGAAGCATGTTATCCAAATGTAGCGCGAATTCAGGTACATATGTGAGGCTAATCAGCCTGATGATAAATTTATCAAGTAGTGATGTAAGCCTAATAAATTTGAAATAAGCGTCAACGTTTGAGAAAACTAATCTACAGGAAGGTCAGCAATCTCTGAAGAAGTCGCTTTACGTATCCGGGACACGTTCTTTAGCGGTTAACATCTACTGCAAAGCGAAGTACGACAGTGAGCTGAACCGTGTTTCGTGAGAGTTGTTTTGCAATTTCACTAACATATGAACTAAACTCGTAGCAGCAATGAATGACTAAACGTTCATGTTGTATCAAAATTAATCCATCTGGAGCTGTAATAACTTTGAATTAATTACTTAGAGCACAACCTGTTGGAAGCCACGTCTCTATTGAACATGCAGCAAGGCCTAACTTGTCTGATACGAGCGGTACAGTATTAAGCACAGCGCTGTTAATACTGTGAACTGTGTTAAAACTTGCTACACCGAACTTGCATTCGCCAGAGCCATAAACTTTCAGCTGCTGAAGGCAAATATTGACCGCGTTTTACCTCGGGAAAATGGTCTGCATTTCCTGTTTATATCAATGACCACATTTGGAACACATAACCTGTTTCTTAGCCAAAGGGTGACGTGGAAGTTTCTCTCTTTCCCTCTCTCTCCTCTCCCTATGTCACCAACATCAATTTCGCTCCATTTCATACTTACTCAGTTCCACCTTAATCATCATTAGCTATCTCCTTGATTCTTTATCTCTTTCTTCGTGTATTTATTTTTGTAATTGCGAACGGCGTTGAAGGAATGATGGAAAGTACAGATAAACTTGTACTTGTGCTTAATTTACGTATTAAGCATCATACCGTAAAGACGTAAGGGATAGTCGAGGTATAGCTCCACCATTCTTGGACTCGGCACTAGACGGAGGTGTATGGTCAGCTTTAGGGTCCGGCCACCTTACCCCACGTACCCACTGGATAGGTCGCTGATTGAGCCCAAGGACTTGTATGGGCTCTGCAGAGTAGAGAACAATCTCTTTCCACTGTCGAGAATCGAACCACGGCCTTCCAGCTCGTAGCATGTGGTGGACCATTTTAAAGAATTATGCCAGTGGCTGCGTGGAGGTAGTCTGACTTCGGGTAGAGATCTGGGCCCGAACCGGTTACGAAGCAAGAACGAAGTCTGTGATTAATGTTGAAAGGGTGGATGTAGTGGAGGTGTGTGGGTAGGCAGCCTGTGAAGCTCTTGGCATGCACAGCGAAATATCACATTGTTGCATTCACACCCAGATATATACAGAAACGTAACCTTTAGAATATTTTTCACAATTTCAATCTTATCTCTAGGGCCTGGGTCCTCAGATTTCAATTCGAGGAAACGGCCTTCAGATATGGAGTTGAGCGTTGAGTGTGTTGAATGGGTAGTCACGGACGGCAGACAAGGAAAGATATTTCAGCCTGGAGATTGGAACTCCTTAGCATCACACATAAACAGCATGTGATGGAACGTTACTGCTATGCAGGGCTTGTATCTGAGGCTCACAATTCCAGGCCACGACACAGTAAATCAGGAATAATGATATCCTTCAGGTTATTAAGGACTCTTTCTTCTGATGTACAATGCATTTTAGTCGGGCTAAAGTCAAAGGACATTTCGGACGAAAATATCTTCTCCTCCTTTTTGGGGGGTTCAAGAGTAAGTAAACAAGAAATCAGCAAACACTTCTGAAATATGTTCCTTCGAAAAATCAGCTGACTTTCACCGGGCTTTGTATCACAGAAGATAAAACTCCTCATAATCACGACTGAGGGAACCTCAAATCCTTTCTATTAGCTGTTATGTTGCCCTAACCTCGCTTTCTTGGTTTTCCTCGACTCAGCCTGTAACAGATATAAAAGTACCAGGAATCTTCCTGGGGATGAAGGGCGGCCGGTGCGTAAGGCTGACAACCTCACCACCATCTGCGAGCCGGTAGTCTAGAGAATCTGGGAGCGTCGACGTCTCAAACTCCTATGGGCCTCCACGGCCGGTTACAGGGATAGCTTCATCTTTACCATACCCCGCAAGGTAGACTATTACGTATATTAAATAGGCCTGTCAGTTACTCCCTTGTCCCCAAATCGTTTCATTCGTGGAGTAGGTCCAGGGGAAGATGCGTCAATCCTCATTTCTGCTATGTGACAACGGGGTTCTAGCAGGATCGTGAAACAATTCAGCTTCCATACTGAGCTTCATATTACAATATACAAGCAATGCAATTAGGCCATTTTCTTTTCATTTTGTTGGGGTTGGGTGAAACTGACTCCACTTGGTACGTCGGCCACTGTTTGGCCTATTGTACGAGCCCAAGATGAGAGATGATGAATGTGGAGAAGTTGGTGGAATGTGAATTGTCAGGGCAAACCGGAGTACTCGGAGGAAACCTGCTCTAGTGTAAAGTTGTCCACCACAAACTCCACACTACCTGACCGGGGCTCGAACCCGGACCGCAGCGGTGTGAAGCCGGCTATTAACCGCCTGAGCTATGGCACGGCTTGCAATTAAGTTAGGATTCCACTGCACGTTCTGATTTACGTCCTGTCTCTTGTAGCACATGTCTGCTAATGGACTAGCATCGTTCCTCCATCTGCAATGTTTCCTCGTGTCCGTTAGTGTGAAGAACTGTCTGGAACTCTGCACTCCTTCACTAAGCCCGCTAAACACAGAATATTATAAAATAAAAGAGATAATTTCGATCGATCAAATCAGTAACGTAACTCGAGAGATCGACTCGTCAGGCGGTCAGAAGCTGGGCTCCAAAAACATTTGGTCTCTTCCACTCAGAACAGAGTGCTGCGTGAGTCCGGCCCCTCCGCCTGCTACTTAACTCTGTCGCGGATGGTTTAGGGAAGCTGCCCATCTGATCCAATTGGATAACTCACAGCTAAGTGGCTACCGACGTACAGAGTTACCATAACTCACACTTGGACTAATTCTTTGGAATGGTCTAAGCAACGGATAGTGGACAAGAGAACTGGAACTCGGAATGTCCATTTCGGTCCGATTAATTAAAGAAGTAATGGGCTATACGTATAGCATGAATAAGAGGGATGAGAACAGAGATTTAGTAGGAAACCCTGAAGGAATGGGATCAGTTGGAGACCTACACGTAAGAACTAATACTAAAATGACTCGCATTGTGGAAAGTTGTGGACTGGATTTATTTTGGAGCAAATTCGGAACCAATGGCAGACTTTCGTGAGAATGGTAGTGGGAAGTTCGGTTCTATATAAAGTGCGGAATTATTAATTAGCCTGGTGATTATTAACGTTATAAGAAGACTCTAGTACATAACATTTTTTTCATACCTTATGATTTACTCAAAGGCACTTTAAACAGCTGATATCAGAGCATCTCGCGAGGGGATAATTATTAATTTGCCGGCGTTTTGATTAAAATATACGAAAAGGGGAGAAGAGTAATGGACTGAGAGCACGTGAATCGGTCATTCTCTGTTTATCCATGCTTTTAGAAATATCGGATTTAATGCCCGAAGCGATACGAGTGAGTACGCGATCTTGCCCTCAGATGATGTTAGAACGTTCTCGAAGCTCTGGCAAAATATAATTTTATAGAAAGTGCAAACACATTTCTCTTTATATTTTTTATGTTCAGATAGAAATTACCTATCACTTCGACGCTTCTGAATGCACGTCACATACTTACTTGACGAGTAAGGCCGCGCCATATCTCAAGCTGTTAGTCGCTGGCTTCCCACCGCGGCGGGCCGGGTTCGACCCCGGGTCCGGTCAAGTGGGTTTTGTGGTGGATAAAGTGGCGCTGGGGCAGGTTTTTATCCGAGTACTTCGGTTTCCCCTGCCAATCTTCATTCCACCAATTGCTCCACAATCACCCTCACGTATCATCTGGGGCTGGTACAATAGGCCAGAAGTGGCCGCAGTGCAAGGGACTTAGTCCCACACCACTAGCAATAAGAGAAAATACTTGACGAGTACCAACAAATATCAGCGCCTGATATGTGTATTCTTCCTCTGTCAAAAAGTAGGTCTTTGCTTACATTTTCGTAGAAAATTAAAATCGAGATTGTACGCTTTCCACCGTGTTTAGCCAACTGCACAATATATAATTCAACACAAAACAAAATTCTCGTGTGTAAATCACAGTTATTTTTGTTCTAGTTTGGAAATAAGATTGGCCAGCCTACATATTGTGACATGTGAATCCATTGAACAGGTAATGTCTTTTTGAGACTCGTATCTGGGACGATCAGCTGGAACAGTCGGTTGTTAAGCAACGGCTCGATAAGCATTGTTCTCACAGCAACGTGGACCGAAGTTTCCTGCACAACGAAGGTGTAGTTTTCGCGACAGCAGATAGCTGAACCGTTCCACTCGGTGTCCCCTATTCGGTACGCCAAACAAATATGTAGTAGCAGCGGTAGCAGTAGCGAAATGAGAAGAAGTGAGTCGGCAGTGAATGAGCGTGCTTTCGAGAACTTAGTAGAGCTATGAAGAGAGGGATTCGTTATCCAGAAGGAGTTAAACGCGTAAACTGTTATAATCTACTTTAATTCTGATACAGACGTCAAATATATCCAGTCATCAAATCTAGAATCCACAATTATTAGTCACGTTACCCCGGATACACGTGACAGTATAAAATTAAATATTTATAAATAAGCAATTATGTTTAAGTCCCATTGTTGAGGTGGGTTAGAATACATTTCCTGTAGCCCTGCAAGTTGTAGAAGGCGACGAAAATGAAACCCGGTGCCTAGGGGTGCAACTGGGCCAGCCCATCAGTGCAGAACATAAATACAAGGACCTGGTCCTCCACGCTGGAGGTTGGAGGCAGGGCCGACGACCTTGCTGTTTAAAAATTATTGATGCGAAATCCAAAGAAGTGAAAACCGGACAAAATCTGGCAGAATATTCTGGGGAAGGTTATGGCTCAAAGAGAGCTTTTTGGCTGCTGCTGATGATGATGTACTATATTCAAAATTCTGGCTTTCATTTTATAGAGATACTATAATTTACGAGTACATATTTAGCGGAATATCTAATTATTTGTGCAAATTTTTAAACATAGTCTGTTGTTACTTATTTCCTGCTACATAAAGCCCACTGCTGGATCTTTTCATCATGCCCAAAACTCGAAATCTGCATGCAGCTCACCACTCGCTATGAGACAAATGTCACTTACAGTTGAGTTCGTCGGCGTGGTTGTCAGGGCAGTCAGGCCAACCGTCACACCAGTAGTAGCGATGCACCCGCGAACCGTCACCGCACACCACGAACATCTCTGCAGAACACACGAACACACCTTCACATATGCATCCTGTGGATAAGTAAACCTTCCCATATGAACCTAAAAAACTTCAGATTTTACGAATTAGGCACTCTCGCCTATTAAAAAGAGAAATGAGTTGCTCAACAAGGAATCTCACAGATATTTCTTGAAGCTCCTTAGGCGGAGAATCACGCCATAGCAAGGAGTGTACATGACACCAAAAACACAAATAAACGCAGACGTATTTCAATGTAAGGGGAGGGATTCGAACACACGATCTCAATGATCAAGCTGCAGAATACAGTACACGCCATAGTGTGATCACCATGATAAAAGGAGACTTTTTGCGCTTATATTTCCATGGTATATTTCATTTATTTTATACATATACATATAAAAGGGTAAAACAAATCTATCCCTGTAACAGGCCGCAAAGGCCCATAGAGTTGTGAGACGTCGAGGATCCACATTTTCTCTAGACAATCGGCTAACAGATGGCGGTGAGGTTGTCAACCTTATACGGCGGCCGCCCTTTACTCTCCAGGAAGATTCCTGGTACTGGTTTCTGTTAGAGACTGAGTCGACCCCAGGCTGGAAGGTTTAGGTCAACTGAAAAAATCCACCTCCTCAGGACTCGAACCCGCGACCTTCCGGTGTGTAGCAGTGTGCCTCAACCAGCTACGCTACCGCGTGCCCCCATCCATATACATATTCAGCATATAACTAAGGATGAGGAAGAAATCTGATTTCAGCGACGCTCCTTAAGTTATACACATAAAAGCCATAAACCAAAACGTGGGCACTTTTTGGCATTCAGTGAACTATAAAGAATTTTGAAGAATTATGTTTTCTGAGATATAAAGCTTTATAGTCCACTGGAATTCAACCGACGTTTCGGAGGGATATGTCGTCTCCATCTTCAGGGTCTAAGCAGGACCTGCCACTTGCTTTCGCGTTGATTTCTTGCTAAGCATATCCTTCGACTTCGAAGTTAGAGGCAATATGTTCTTCTGAAATGTCGGTTGGATTTAAACGGACTACAAGGCGTTGTATCCCACAAGATATAAATCTAACTAGCTCTGTGAGGACCTCAAATACTACATATAAAAGAATTTTATTAAAATTGTTTCTTATAGCTATTAAGGACAATAAAATGTATGAAAAATAAGATCTTCTTGTACAATTTTTAGCTGAAGACCCCAAAAAGTAGTGACTACCTTGGAGATCTAAACGTAGATGAAGAAAGGTTAAGTTAAAGTAAAAGGTAAAAGGGTGAAGTTCTCCTTGTACTTAACTAATTAAGCACTACGCCATGAAAACATATGAGGGAGTGGATGTATAAATCCATATCTTCTTGAACTCGGCATTAGTTGGAGGTGAGTGGTCAGCTTGACGCCCCTTCCGCTTTACCCCGATACCATTTGGTCGGGTAATGCTTGCTACCGTTCAGTCCAGAATCTTTTGGCTTCTCGTCTGCTGTCCAAAAACATAAAAATTAGAATATACAAAACTATAATTTTGCCTGTGGTTCTGTATGGGTGTGAAACTTGATCTCTGACATTAAGGGAGGAACAGAGAGAGGGTGTTTGAGAACAGGGTGCTGGCGAGAATATTTGGACCGAAGAGAGATGAAGTGACAGGAGGGTGGAGAAAACTGCATAATGAGGAGCTTCATAACTTGTACTCTTCTCCAAGTATAATTAGAATGATCAAGTCAAGAACGATGAGGTGGACAGGGCATGTAGCACGAATGGAGGAGACGAGGAATGCGTATAGGATATTGGTGGGAAAGCCAGAAGGAAAGAGACCACTGGGAAGACGAAGGGGTAGGTGGGTAGACAATATTAAAATGGATCCTAGAGAGATAGGATGGGATGGTATGGGTTGGATTTATCTGGCTCAGGACAGGTACCATGGAAAACACCGTATTCTCTTGCCGAATATTGTTGTCGTTCCCTAGCAATTGTATATGCAGCCCGTTGCTATAAAGTTAATATTCTTATGTTACTAACTAACAAAAACACACACCATATGAGAGCACGTCCTCCATTTCAGAAAGATGACTTTCGCAGCCTTCTTGGAAAATCCACTTCTTCGTAACAATTTCACTTGCTGTCTTTACTAGTTCCAACTAAATTGATCATAATTTTACAATTTGATTATGTACTTCATAATTTAATATCGGTCCAATTATTCTGTCTCGGCACTCTTCACGTGTTCATGCAGCAGCAGCTTTTCGTCTGCTGAAACTCTTCTTGGACTATCCGATGAAATGAGTGTAGATGCTACCCACGCCTTCATTTTAGACGAAATTATTTCTGTTCGAATCAGATTCAGAAGGTAAGGTGACAGGTGCAGAACATTGTCTTCCTGAAACTCGAAGATTTAAAAAAAAAGTTTTTAAAATTTTGCTTGTGCAATTTCATTAGCGAACATTGCGTTTGTCTTTACGTTCCATATTTGTCTCTATGCGCCGTCCTGTGATTTGCTTTCTGTCGAGTTAGAAGAAGGCACTTTTTCTAGCAGAATTTTGCGCTAAGACATTGTACTTAGCAATGTTGTTCTCAAGCACCCTGTTACATTAATACTGCAGTTTCGTACATACCACGATATTAAATATAACATTTATTTATGTCATATACACGGCAGCATAAAACTATCATCAGTCACGCTAAAATTGTTTCACTGTATGCTTTATTTTGTGTCACCAATCTATACTCTATTTCAATTTTTGTAATTATTTGTTCCTGCAAGTGATTAAAAGTTCTTAAAAATTAATTAAAATATATTCGTTAAAATTTTCTCTGCGCTACATTCTGCGTCACGGTATAGGTATAATAATGTATTATTATACTTGTGCGTACAGTTGTGTTACGTCACAATATCTAAAACAGTTACGGAACTGTCAGCACGATAAAAATTAAGCTTCTTTCACCCGTTTCTTATAATCGTTTTCATTCATCTTTTTTTTTTCCTTGGCACTACAGCCCCAGTGGGCTCCATGAACTTCTCCGTTCACTTCGGTTTTTCTAGATCTTACACATTCGGTAAGACCCCTTGGGTGGGTGATCAGCTCGTCGAAAGGCATCTACCTATATACAAACACAGAAAAACGCACACACACACAAACTAAACATCCATGCCCTGAGTGGGATTCGAACCCACGATCCCGGTTTCCAAGCGAGCGAAGCCAGTACATGCCTTAGACCGCTCGGCTACCGTGACCGGCTTTTCATTCATCTGATGTTGATAAACTCTAGTAACCTTAGTGAGTTCCACACAAGCAGAGCAATCTGTACAAACTCGTCTTATAATTTCTGGCCTTCAGACAGGGTTGCTGATTAGTTCTTATTGCCGTCATTATGCATGGCCTTGTTCTTAATATGTGTAGACACCCTGTAGGCCTATGACTCAACTACATACACAATATTCCTGACTTATTTCCTAGGCTGATTAATGTTTGTCTAGTACGACATTCACGTCTCCTGTACGTCATGGCTTTCCACGAGAAATGCCCCGTTTGCCTTTATTTTCTTCTATTTAATTCCCAACTGCATAAGAAACTTTCAGAAAGACGAATTTCCTCCCTGAAAATTTACTGATTCGCAAGTTTTACTTGTAAGCCCGACACAGTTGAGACTCGCTACTCCATTCTATAGAAGCCGTGCACTGTTTTCCTAATTCATCGACGTCGAGAATGGGCTTCGCGTGCCGTTGGCGTTTCCCATTTCCAGTCCGATAGGAGGAGCTACCATCTGCAGCGTCGTTACTATATTCATCTCGTTTCATTGCCACAGCTTTGCTTCAGCTGCTGCATTTCGCAAGGGAGTACGCGGTTGTGTAGTTGGATGACGCACCATGTTACAAGCCGGAAGTTCGCGGGTTCGAGTCCCGACGAGGTAATTTTATTTTTTTCAATTCACCTAATCCTTCCAGCCGCTTTATGGCCATGGGGTTGGCACTGCCTCTGACAAAAATTTGTACCAGTAATCTTCTTGGAGATAAAGTGCGGCTGACAACTTTACCGCCATCTGTGATTAAATTGTATAGAAAATGTGGAAGCCCCGACGTCTCACAACCCTATGGGCTTCCATGGCCTGTTACAAGGACCTCTTTCTAACTCATTTTTGCGACTGTTGAACCGGCAATGCTAATGACCCTTCATTGGTTTGATTTTCCATAAAATGTGAATTGCCTCTCTTGACTGCGCACTCCTTTTTTCTTACTGTTCACTGTACAGGGCGCATATCTGACGAAGAAAGAACCACAAACGCCTAAGTCGCCCAACAATGCTAAACAAGAAAATTGGAACATATTTTATATTTTTGCTAAAGATAGTCCCATAGCTCAGGCGGTTAGTCGCAAGCTTCTCACTTGGGCGGCCAGGTATCAATTCCAGGTCAGGTCATGTGGTATTTGTAGTGGAAAAGCAGAACCGTTCGAGTTTTCTGTCAGTACTTTTGTTTCTCCTGTAAATTGTTATTCTGCGGTTAGCTCCACATTCATGAATCATCCTATCACAGATACTGTATTGTTGTGATACTGAGAGCGTAGTTAACGAGCCAGCCGAGAAGAAAACTATTGCTAAACTAATGTTAGTGAAATATTCGGANAAGGAACTTGATTGTTAATTCGGAACTACTTTCGCTTCTCATACAAGCTGTCGTATAATACACAGGCTGCGGTAGAGGTAGAGGTCCTCGGTTCCAATTTCAGCCAGGACACCGGCAATCCCGATTCGGGCTTTTCACGGTTTCCCCGGATATTCTATGCAAATACCGGGACAGTACCTCGATTAGCCACCACCACTTCCTTTCAGATTCATGCCATCATACCGTCCGACGCTATGCAGTCTAGACACTGCTGGTCGTCCAACAGCCCACACAAACCACACAAGTTCTTGTCAAGAGTTGGTACGTGACATAGACAAGGCATGTGGTTGTTAATCACATGAGAAGACGAGGTAAAGCAGTACTACTTTCACGAGTAACAGCAAACTTGTTACGCTGTGCGCAAGCGCAGATCTTCCTGTAACGGACCTCCGATGTTCTGCTCTGTTGAGTACTGTGACCGCTTGAAGTTGCGACCCCACGCATTCTGAGTGATGCTCATATGAAGTTCTGTAACATTCCTATACTAATCCCCCAGCAATTTGGCTTACTCATCACATGGAGCTGGGGCCAGGCCTCGTTAAGTACTGACGAGACCGTAGTTACATTTTCAGGGAATATACAAGCTGCTAGTTTATAGAATGGCTGTAGTGAAGAAATTCACCCCATCCCCATTGTAAGTTAATAAAAGTAAAAGTAAAGCTATCCCTGTAACAGGCCGTGAAGGCCCATAGGGTTGTGAGACGTTAAGGGTCCCACATTATCTAGACAATCGGCTCGAAGATGGCGGTAAGGTTGTCAGCCTTACGCGCCGGCCGCGTTTCACTCCCCAGGAAAATCATTTAATTAATTAATATCACAAATTTTGTGCAAAGAACTTACAAAGCATGGAAGATGAGGAAAGCAATCTTCTGGGAAATGGTGCCGAGTAGAAGTTGTGTTAACCGACGTTTCGGAGGAACGTATCGCCTCCATCTTTAGGGTAGAAGGCAAAAAGAAATCCGCGAGCGAACCAGCTTGAGCAGGTGCAACAGGCTAGTTCGCTTGCAAATTTCTTCTTGTCTTCTACACTGAAGATGGAGGTGATAGTGCCTCCGAAACGTCGGTTAACACAACTTCTACAAGGCGCTACATCCCAGAAGACTGATTTCTTCATAGTCACCGTCGCGAAAACCTCAAATCTTACACGGAAGATGAGTTCTCAGTGTCTGATACTAACGAAGACATTAGACAAATTTACTATAGCGGGAGAATATCTACTCTTTCTTGAATCCCGCGTATTTCATTAATGTTTAGTTAAGAGCATGAAACTATTTCATTTGCTCACCCTGTCCACAGTCTGATTCATCCGAGCCGTCTTTGCAATCCTGGGTTCCATCACACACGAAGCCAGGTCTTATGCATTCCCCGTTGTTACATCTGAATTCCAAGTTCCAACACTTCCTGTGAGCTGAAATGTAAATATGTTAATATTATATTAAAAAATGTCATACACGTACGAGTAGGTTGGTTTCAAAGAAAGCTACATTGAGGTCACGGAAGATTCCCCCCATCCGTCCCTCGAATTGCACTTGCCCACATTCACTTCCAGTCGTTCACAGGAATGTTGCTGCTGACAACCAAGTGATACCCTCAAGCACTTTGAGGCGCGAGGGGACTGCAAGGAAACAATACAAAAGCAGAGAGTGGGAAGCGTCTAGCATCGTCATCTCCAGCACTCATGGTGCTTCATTCCACGACGTCAGTATATTGTGACGATTATGACCATTTGCTAGGCAACGGTTCGCGAGAACACCTCGCTGCAACGAATATTAACAAAGACATTCCAGTGTTCCAACCGTCCTTGGAACGGTGAGACGCTGTGAGGTAGCCAGTTTCATTCTTATGGTAGAAAGAGAAACCTATTCAATCAAAGAGCGCTTTCCTGTCCCACTGAATGACAGATGGGTAACACAAGGAGTCGCGGAGGGGATTTTGGAAAAGATCTCACAGTGGGTCAACACCATCGACATGCAGAATTCAGAAAGCAGTGAAAAAGGGTCAATGGGGAGCCTTGTGCAGAGACATGCAGACGACCTGAAACTGTCCGAGCAGAAGACACAGAACGTCATGCAGCTGCTGTCCCTTGCGTAGGCGTTTCGGAAGAGAACCGACTGCCCTGTGCCACGTGTTGTGGCAAAAGGTAAGAGGAAGTTGTCGCCGTGTCTAAATATTGAGGAGCTTTACCGCCTGTGGATGCTTCAAGCACAGTTTCCTTGCTTTTGGAGTCACGAGTAACAGTGGGAAATCTTACTGCTCAGTAATATTCAAACACCCAACTCTCCTATGTCAATTCAAAATAACCAGAGGAAGAAAACACGAAATTACGAGTACATCAATTGCACATGAATTAGTTTCAGTAAAAAGTTACAAAGCAGAAAGCATAAGGTAGCACGCAGACCCCCACCAGGACGTCGGCACACTATCATACAGCATTTTCACAAAACCTAAGGGCACCAGCTAGCATACGATTAGTATAGTATATCTATATCACGATTACATTTAACTATAATAAATAATAATTATATAATTATAAGTATAATAATAATAAATAACGTAACATATAAATTTGATGAACGGGGCACGCGGTAGCGTAGTTGGTTGAGGCACTATGCTAAAAACCGGAAGGTCGCGGGTTCAAGTCCTGATGAGGTCATTGGATTTTTTTCAATTGACCTAATCCATCCAGCCGCACTATGGCCATGGGGTCAACTCAGCCTCTAACAGAAATGAGTACCAGGAATTTATTATATAATTTTCTTCAGGCTAATGAATACGGAGCGAATTTAGGACAAATTTCGTACAGCACAATCTGTGGTTATGTCTACTGCTTCGCCGATTACCAAATTTCGTACACTATGCCGCCATGACATTTCATCATCAAATAAGGGTCAAAAATTACTCTTCTCTATCTTCAAACTGGTCAGTATCTGCATGAATTAAGTTTGAATCAACTGGCGGATGTCCATGGAAATTCGTATGAGCGTCATGTGACTTGAAGTCACCAATCCAATTTTGTGAATTTAATTTGCGAGCGTGAAGAAACACATGAAGCTACCGTGCAAAGTTCTTGAGCTTGGGAAAACATGTGTGACACGTAACGAAAGATTCTGAAACTTGGTCTGGTAACAGAGCTTCGATACACATGCGCTTCTGTTAAGGCTATACTTCTGTATACAGTATGAAACAAATTTATAATTATGTGAAATATCCAGTCGATATCTCGGTTTTGTGGCCATAATTATTAGATTATTGGAGCTAGGCAAGGAATGTAAAATTCTGGAAGGACATCGGTGGTATATTACCAGTTTGTAATATAAAAATTTGTTATTGAAGCACTCACTGTTGGCTTGATATTCAGAGTACTTGGGACTGCAAGTAAGTCAGGAGCTGTATGAGGTGCAAACACGCGGATAAATGGGAAATAAGATAATTAGTGCAATAACGACCAGTCACTTACAGCACTTATTCTCATCCGAGCCGTCTCCACAGTCGTCAACGAAGTTACAGACATTGTCCCCCGGAATGCAGAAGTGGGTATTACATTTGAAGTGCGTAACTGGACAGACGTAAGTTTCTGTAACAGAAGAAGAGAGAACATTCGATGAAATAAGCGAAAATATTATTAGGAAGTGCTACCCTGAAGAAGTGATGTGTTTAAAGAATAAATCCCTTAATTAGCAGAGTTGCATATTGCAACTAAATTTGCAGAGTGATCAACAAAGGGAACAACCTACTAACCTTCCTAAACGAATGACCAAAACAACCACGTTAAAGGCAAAATTTGACTGAATAAAAACTGGCACAAGAAGACCATATAACTAAATATTAAATAAGTAATTCAATAATAAGAAAACAATTAACCTACGTATGTATATATGTACAGAGTGTAACTGAAAGTTGTGACAAACTTTCGGCACCAGTTCCACATAAGAAAGCAAGAAAAATATTCATATCAGTATATGTCCGGAAACAGGGGTACGCGGTAGCGTAGTGGTTAAGGTACTATGCTACAAGCCGGAAGGTCGCGGGTTCAAACACCGATGAGGTCATTGTATTTTTTTTCAATTGACCTAATCCTTCCGGCCGCACTAGGCCCTGAGGTTGACTCAGCATCTAACAGAAATGAGTACCAGGAATTAATTAAATAATTTTCCTGGGGAGTAAAGCGCGGCCGGCGCGTAAGGCTGACAACCTTACCGTCATCTTTGAGCCTATTGTCAAGGTAATGTGGGATCCTTAACGTCTCACAACCCTATGGCCCTTCACGGCATGTTACAGGGATAGCTTTACTTACTTTTTTGTATATGTCCGGAAACATTTGATTTGTGTTATAGCTGCAAGATTATTTTTATAGTACGTGCTCAATATGCCCTCCATGTGATTCAATACACGCCTCAAAACGTCTCATCACGGACTGCCATATCCGTTCAAAGATGCCTGGAACAATTAAGCCCGTTTCTGTGGACTCAGGAAGAAAACGGAGGAGCGTGTCCATGAAACAACTGGGGGGAAAGTCACGTGTTTCGCACATGACCATTTAGAGGGCACTACATGAACAGTTGCTTTAATCTTACCATTTACAGCGAGTGCAGGTTCTCATGCCTGATTTTCCATCGCGAGAGAACTTTGTCGGTGTATTTTAACGAAGTGCTAAGCATTTCTTTGTTTCTTCAGTGGTCTTTACAGTCGAGGCACGTTTCGGTGGAGATGAAATCATCAGTATTCACAACCAGCACCAGTGGGCAGAGGAGAATCCTCATGCTATAATCCAATCTAGACACCAACAACAGTTCGGCATTAATGTGTGGGTAGGAATTGTTGGTGACTGCTTGGCAGGGCCGCATGTTTTGCCACATCGGTTTATAGGCAACCACTACCGAGCTTTTCTCTAGCGTGATATGCGAAATCTACTAGAAGATGTACAACTCACAGTCAAGGCAAGAATGTGGTACATGCCGTGGTGGACTAGTTCTCAATAAGATCTATCATGGCCGATGGACAGGTGAAGTGGGACCCACTGCATGGCATGGCCTGTGGGGACATCTAGAAACCCTTGTGTATGCTGTTTCTGTTTGCAACGAAGAGGTACCTGACCGATGGACAGGTGAAGTAGGACCCACTGCATAGCATGGCCTGTGGGGACATCTAAAATCCCTTGTGTATGCTGTTTCTGTTTGCAACGAAGAGGTACCTGACCGATGGACAGGTGAAGTAGGACCCACTGCATAGCATGGCCTGTGGGGACATCTAAAATCCCTTGTGTATGCTGTTTCTGTTTGCAACGAAGAGGTACCTGACCGATGGACAGGTGAAGTAGGACCCACTGCATAGCATGGCCTGTGGGGACATCTAAAATCCCTTGTGTATGCTGTTTCTGTTTGCAACGAAGAAGCACCTCACCATCGTATCGTGTATACCTGTCAGGACATCCGAAACTCCAGCAGTATCTTTGAGAGGATGCGGCGGTCCATGATGAGACATGTCGAGGCGTGCATTGAATCTGATGGGGAACAATTTGAGCACAAATTATAAATGTACTCTTTCGCCTACATCTCTCAAACTAAATGTTTCCGGACACATGTTGATATGGATTTTGTTTTTGTTTTGGTATGTGAAACCCGTGTCCAAATTTGTCCGCAAAGTTCAGTTACACCATGTTTTTATTTAAGAAGCTAATTAAATCACCAAAAGACTAAATAAGTAACAAATTAACCAAATAATAACTGATTGACAGAGTAGCTAAGCAGCTCTTCACCTCATGAACCAATTACCCTTCTAGAATCCGAGGTTCTCACACAGATGGTTACGAATAGTTCTGTCTTCTGGGCTGAAAGAATAAGCCTAGCAAAAAATCAACATGAAATTATTAACCAGATTCAATCGATTCGTGCTGTTCTCTTGACTTGCTCACTCTTTGACCTGAAGATGGAGATATGTTCCTCTGAAACGTCAGTTTTCTTTCCATAGACTACATAGCATTATATCCCAGAAGACAGAAAACTCCTAATTAACTATCAGAATAACAGCCTTATTTGGCGAACTAGACAGGCAACTAAGTAACTCAATATCAAGTCTTATTCCTTTGGCACAAAATGACTGACCGAGTAGTCCGAACATTCCGAATTTTAAATATTCACATATTTATAAATCCCTCTTCCGAGGTAACGTAGTTGGTTGAGGCACTATGCTACAAACCGGAAGGTCGCGGGTTCGAATCCCGATGAGGATTTTTTTCAATTTACCTAATCCTTCCAGCCGCACTATGGCCCTGGGGTAGCGGCCTCCGCAGTCTAGGGATAACGTTCCCACTTCATCACTCAAGGTACACGGGTTCAAACCCGGCGGAGGTCGTGGAATTTTTAAGGGGGGGGGGAATTCAGGGAACAAGTCCTCCGGGAGGGACTTTAAGCCGTGGGTCGTAGCTTTACGGCACGTAAAAGAACCTCATGCCTCAAGGCCTCTGAGCCAAATTATTAAGGACATTTCCCGCCCAACAATAGTCTCTAACGCCTCTGGTAGAGGAAGCATCTAGATACCGCTGAGCCAGTAGAGGCCGAACTCGCTGGCTGAGTCGGGACTGATGGCACGCACCAGTATCGGTAGGGTACAGAGACTGGTAGAATATCACAGGGGGACGTACAATAGACCACTGGTCGCGGTGCATGGGGAAACCCATCCCCTCCAATAATAATAATAATAATAATGATATCCCAGGGGTCGACTCGGCCTCTATCAGAAATGAGTATCAGGAATATTCATGGGAGGTAAAGGGCAGCCGGCGCGTATGACTGACAAACTTACCGCCATCTATGAGCCGATTGTCTAGATAATGTGGGAGCCTCAAAGTCTCACAACCCTATGGGCCTTCATGGCCTGTTACAGGAGTAGCTTTAGCCGTGTATTCGAATAATGAGACTGTGATCCATAATTCTGAGACTTCTTTTTCGTCTGCCCAGCCAGAATTGTGTGATAGTGCTTTCAAATATGTCACAGTAATTTCCTTAAACGAAATTTCCAAACCATTCTTCGCTGTCATATTAACACTGAGCGTTATGAAGTCTGGGAGGTTAGAAATGCGATGGGGAAAACAGTTTCAACATTTTTGTACTTAGGTCTACGTATAACAGATTGTAAAATTACGCGAGCTTCAACAATTTTCAGAGCCATGTTTGTGGACATTTAGCCAGAACAGGCTTAACAGCTTAATTCGTTCGGGATTACTGAGTATTTGGAATTTGCCCATCGTCCATTTCGGAAACTGGATCTGTTTCCAGCATCAGGTGAGAGAGTTTGATCCGTTAGAAAAAGTTAATCTCAAATACACTGAATGAGGTTAGCTTTTCTAAAGGCCCAGTGATTGAGGTTAGCTCTTTAGAGCCGTCTCAACGAAATCGGTGTCTTTTATCTCCTCTTCTGAGGACGGAAACAGATCCAGTTTCCGAAATGTTGTATTCTTTAGAAAAACAGATAATGGACAAAGTTCAAAAACCCAGCAATCCCGAGTACTGCATATCATCGCCAGAACTCTCTGGAATTCTGCCTAATTCATAATCATTAATCACCAACATTCCGCCTAGCTTAGAACATGTTAAATCACTTCTGCGTTCCAGAACAAAAGAAGAGTTGTGAAATGTGAGAAATGACGGAAAAACATGTTCCTCTCTCAGTGCAATTAATAATAAAGTAGTTTAAATTAATTTCTCGTTTTATGCCTTAAACTGCTCTTCTTCCTCTAATTCACAACATTTAAATCATCTTTTACGTCATTCACACATAATGGTATAAAAACATCATGCCTGTACAATCCAGTCAGTCAACATGTATCGTAACACATTTAGACGTTTCGGGAAACTCCTTAATGCCCATCCAATGGCAAAATAATCAATTTAATGCAAGTTCATTTTGTATTACTTAAAAGAATCCATGGAACTGTCTCTCAGAAGTTGGTACCTGCTACGTATATCGGCACCGAGCATCCTGGTGTGTTGCTAACGTCCTAGACTTGTATTCGAGAAGTGTTCGGTTCGAAACTCGGCCGGGACACAAGCTATCCTGACAAAAGTTTTCGTGGCTTTCCTCAATCGCTCCAAGCAAAGGTCAAGATTGGACATCGACAAGCTATGGCTCCTTCGTTTCATCATTCATTGACAATCCTATGATTCGACTCCACACAGTTCACATTCTCAGAGAAACATAAGATGGCCGACAGAAACAAGCTCCCAAATGAATGGGAAAATGATATAAAAGGTAAAGCTATTCCTGTAACAGGCCATGGGGGCCCATAGGGTTGTGAGACCTCGAGGCTCCCACATTTTCTCTAGACAGTAGGGTCACAGATGGCGGTAAGGTTGTGAGGCTTACGCGCCGGCCGCCCTTTACCCCCAGGAAGATTCCTGGTAGTCATTTCTGTTAGAGGCTTAGTCGACCTAAGGGTCATTTTGCGGCTGGAAGAATTAGGTAAATTGAAAAAATCCAATTACCTCATCGGGAATCAACCCACTACCTTCCGGCTTGTAGCATAGTGCCTCAACCAACTACGCTATCGCATGCCCCCAGAAAAGTAATGTTAATTAAATTAATACAAATTCTGAAAGTCCAAATTCATGTGAAATACTACAATTGAATACAATTTGAACACAATAGAGAGGAAAATGTATTTGTTTTTGTTGCTGCAACCACAAATAATGTATAGTTTTTCATATAATGGATAATGGTGTTGGTTCAATAAACGCATTTTATAGGGTTTTAGTGCCAAATAAATGGGAACCTTCGTCGAATAATATTAAATTAGTTAATTAAATACATATTTGTAAAACAGTATGGTTTGTTATAGAAAGGAATTTGTAATTTAATTAATGCCATTTATAGAATTTCCGGACAAAAAAGATCGTGTTTACTGGTGTAAATGGATTGGGTGCAATATTCATCCTTTTACGGTGTTTGCTTCCAGTACAGCGACATGCAGTGCTCCTGCAATATGCATACATGTAAGCAGACACAACATATTGCACAATGCCCCGGAGCAGCATTTGTTTCGAATTTACAGCCAAAAATGTTATATTGTATTTCGTCAAAAGACAAATGAATTTACCCGATGAATGTTGTTGATAAAGAGAATTCAATGAAAAAATTAATAATATTGTAGAAGAGTCTTCGAATTTTGTCTAAAGAACAGACGTAAACTTATATCTAATGTAATTTAAGCTTTCGTGAAATTTCCGTTTTTCGGCTGGCTCTTTGTTACAACAAAATAAACTTACTCTCTAAAAGTGCTACAAGAAAGGTTGTGATACCTGATATCTACGACATGTTCTTACTTAATGCCTCTGACTATGCATATGTTCGCTTGATCTTCCACGTGCTTCTTTAATAAGCTTCATTAAAAATGCAGAGAAAAATAGGACAATATCTTCTCAACGGATATGTTAAAGTTAGTGACTTCAGAAACAAAGGACAGGGTATTTTTACTCATCAATAAATTTGGGTTATAAAAGAAACTGCGTGATATTGCACATTTTCCCTATTGGATATTTACCGTCGCGAAGTTGTATTTTGATTAGGGTGTAAGTGCCAGAGAGAACGCTTTATAAATTAAATCGTATAGAGGTGGCTAAAAAACGGGGACACGCGGTAGAATAGTTGGTCGAGGCACTATGTTACAAGCTGGAAGGCTGCTGGTTCGATTCACGATGAGGTAACTGGATTCTTTCAATTTACCTAATATTTCCAGCCGCACTCTGGCCCTGGGGACGACTCAGCCTCTAACAGAAATGAGTACCAGGAATTTTCCTTGGAGGTAAAGAGCGGCAGGCGCTTAAGACCGACAACCTCATTGTCATCTGTGAGCCTACTCTATAATGCTTATCCCGATCAACGAGAGACATGACATGACAACCATTTAAAGCTACAAGTGTTATATAACAGTGATGGAAGTCAATCCCTAAAGCTCAGACAATATAAAACATGAAGAAGCGGATAAGTTGATATAAGGAACTAGCTCATTATGCACACCAAGTCATGCATAAGTATGTTTAATGTACTGTCACGTAGTGTGTGACTATAGACGGGGTTTGGTTTCGTGACTGGATTTATTGACCACATATACATGCGGCAAGTAAGTACAATTACAGAACCACCTCTAATCTCCACAATTCACAAATCACCTCAGCAGACGTTAAGCCTTTTCAAGTCTGATGTGTCAACAGCAGTTCCCTAGCAACGGCTTCTAACCGTAAAAATTCTTCAGCTTCACACCCTCAGGTCATATCTTCAGAGCTTCCAGTGCAGAACTCGTAACAACTGAGTCTGAGTTTGAGTCTTATATTACGA
Organism: Cryptotermes secundus; assembly: GCF_002891405.2. Taxonomy (NCBI): domain Eukaryota; kingdom Metazoa; phylum Arthropoda; class Insecta; order Blattodea; family Kalotermitidae; genus Cryptotermes; species Cryptotermes secundus. Next base: position 211,842 of record NW_019720706.1, on the reverse strand, counting down.
CCGACGGTCAGTCGGCCAGTCTGTCTTGGAACAAGAAAATAATCTGTGGCTTAGAACCAGATTTTTATTAGTGTCAGACAGTTGCGGGTTTGTTGATGTGGTTCGCTCTCTCTGACGAAATGACGGGTCTGTCGTTTACAACTGTTGCTGGCTCTCGCCAGCGCAGTAATTTTTAGGTTCCAGTCTCTTGGAACTCGCGACCATATTTAACTGTATCAAATTCGATACTTCCATTTTCGTCGCCGCACACGACTAGCAGGGGGTGGAGATATTCGACTCCACCTCCACACGCGTCTCCTAACTGTCTTTGTTCTTTGCTTAACTCCTCCGCATGGACCTCGCAGAAACACCCCGTAACCAACAGTAACTACTGTTACGTGCGTATTCGTTGTCGCGGGAACGTGTTTACCGAACCGTTTCCCAGGAACGGTCGTTATTTACAGAGTCGCCGCTTAGCAATGCGTCTATACGACATGACATATTCCCGTTTAGCACTTGGCTTGGTCTCGCGCCAAAGAACGCAGTCCATACAGATTTCTGCAAGGATAAGCAGATACATGATAATCGTTTATTTCCTCGAGGTAAGCATTTTAATGTTTGTTTATTTTATGTAACTCAAAATATAATTATTCAAACAATGTGTGCATCGTGTTCTGTATGTGTGAATGCGTGTGTGTGTGAGTGACGGGTTCGGCCCTGTAAAATTTACATGTAAAATTGATCTCACCGATGATTGATGCTCTCATGAAAACATACCCTCCATATCTGTGCATGTCCCTCTATGAATAACATGAATATGCAAGACAGCCTAGATGCTGCTTCAGCTGGTTCGGGATTGGACGGGGTGACGTGTCAGCTAGCTCTGTTGCGCAGTTGTTGGACAACGGACCAATGAGTGTTCGCAAATTCAGACTATCTTTATCTTTGCCGCAAAAATAATTCGTTATTTTACAAAATCAGATATATTTACAATTCCCTTCTACCAACTAAGTAGGAGCCGGGAGAGCTTCAACGAGGTATGGAGTGGAAGGTTGGGGTTTGATTCCCGACAGAAGTAAAATTTTTGTCTTCTCCACAGCGTCCAGAGCGGCACTGGTATGCACAGTCTCCTATCCATAGGGTACTGTACGCGATTTCTCCTGGGGTAAAACTGCCTGGGCGTGAAGCTAAACACTCTATACCTCCACTCCCCCATATATCTTTTTAATTTATTAACCACAGGGACAATTTATTTCTACCAGCAAAATAATTATTTCTTTGACATTTGATTGTCCGAGTGCTGAGTTCACATCTCTTGACAGAATTCCTGCGTTCATAGTTATACTAAAGAAACGTCACGAAACGAGAAACGCAAACATTTGCTTAATAATCAGCATATGTGACCGGTCGAGTTGTTGGGAAGATGATAAGGAAGTCTGGTACTGGTGATCGCACCACTCATTAATGCAAATATAAAGACGTGTTCGTGGGACAGATTATTCAATACGCCCTCTTGGAGAGCCTGACATTTTAATTTTGAATGCTCAACCGTGATAATCACCTCGCCTGTTGCAATTCGATATGATATGAAGGCTTTATCTATCATATTGAAAACAGATACATCTAGAATCGTCAGCAGTAATTAGATTTGCAGACTGTAAAATATGAGACAGATGGCGTGACGTTCCTCGGAGAACTAGCTGCCTGTTTACGTCTGCATTTTATAAACAAGAAGTTCACTACAATGTGGGCGTCTGATACACGTAGAAGAACGTTACAGTATGTACGTATAATGAAGCCAATAAAGCAATATAACTTGAAAGGCTTCAGTATTGGTATTAATGATGGGAGACATTATGACGCACGCCTTTTATATGGCCTCAAGTGGCATGTTATACATACAGAGTTTCGCCACGACCGGTTCATTCACTTAAGTAAGTTAGTGCTATTACCTCAACAATTTTATAGGCTGCAGTGTTGGTATTACTGATGGGTAGGATTTATGAGTTACACCGTTGAGATGGTCTAAGGTGCCATGATATGCACATTACGTTTCATGACGATCGGTTAAGGCATTCTATTAATACTGTCACGTGGTAAGTGTGACTAAAAACGAGGTTTGGATTGGTAACTGGATTTATTGGACACTTACACTCATAATTACAAATAACTACGGGAATTCGCTGAGTTACACACTCCAAAGATCACTGAAATTACAGCACACATAAAGTATTCTCAGTCAACAATAGCCGTTGCTTGCTAGCGGCTTTCAAAGGTGGGTATTTCCCTTCCTCTCCGTTCCCGATATATCCTCGACCTCAGCTACCAGTTTCTCACTTTTCACAACCTAACCTCTCAATTACTCAACCAACAAATCAAACTCGAAGTCAATATTATGTTAGGACCGACTGTCAGTCTGGCAGTTTTTCTTCGTGTCAAACACCCATCTAGGGTCCAAGACCAGATTTTTAATACTGTCAGACATTTTGGGGTTTGCTGATGTGGGACGACCTCTCTGCTCTCTGACGAGAGGACGGATCTGTAGTTTACAATTGCTGGTGAACCTCGCCAGCGCAGTCATATTTACTTTCTATGAAATCTATCGGTCATTTTGTTTCGTAAGTTTTAACATAATTTTTGTGATGGCCACTTTTGTTCAGATCCCTTACCTAGCAATGACTAGAGAAAACTTTATTTTGTGTGCTGTAGTTACAGTAATCTTTAAGAGTATGTAAACCAGTGAGACTCTCATAGTTATTTGTAGCTATGATCTGTGAGTGTTCGATACATCTATTCACCAATCCAAACCCCGTCNAAGCCGTGGGTCCCGTGTCGTAGATTTATGGCACGTAAAAGAACCTCATGTCTCTAGGAGACCTCTGAGCAAAATCAGGCCAAGTTTCCCGCCCAACTAGTTTCCAATTCCTCCGGTAGATGGGGGAAGTATCAGGTACCACTGCCAGAGGAGGGGGGACCTCTCTGGCAGAAAGGGACTAAAGTATTAGATACCACTGCCAAGTAGAGGGTACAACCTTGCTGGCAGAAAGGGACTAGGAACCCCTGCCAGAGGAGGGACGACCTCGCTGACAGAGAGGGACTAACTATTAGATACCACTGCCAGTAAGAGGTTGGAACCTCGCTGGCAGAAAGGGGCTGATAGTAAGCATACCGGTAGGGTATGGAGACAGTAGAAATTAAAGGGGGACGCACAATGGACCAGTAACCGATCTAAGTGCATGGGGAAACCCACTCTCTCAATACGAATACGAATACAGTAATCTTTAGAGTACGTAAACCAGTGAGACTCCTATAGTTATTTGTAGTTATGATCTGTGAGTGTTCGATAAATCTATTCACCAATCCAAACCCCGTCTATAGTCACACATACACGTAACAATATTTAATGATATGCGATACAGAAGCGCGCAAAAGCGTTCGTAAATTATTCGTTATTTTTGTTCAATTGTAAATAAAATTGGAAATTATCGACAAATGTTAATTCACTTCTATAACATCGGACCAAACAGAAAATAACGACTTATTGCTTTTGTAAATGCATTACAATAACGAAAACTGCTAACAAACTGCACTCACAAACTCTAAGATATTTTTTAGACATTTTCACGCCATATATTTTACATCATCTCTATCGGAGTAGTAAGTCAAATAGCGGAGTCCCTTCCAGAATGTTTCTTGAGATAAAAAAATGATACATACCAAATATAAATGCGTAATTACAGATAATTATACATTTTATTCTGTTAGAGGCAGATGACACGAAATAAGAAAGCGGAAGGCTAATCGGATTGGTCATATTTTACGCAGAAACTGCCTTCTAAAAGAAGTTATTGAAGGAAAGATAGAGGGGCGGATAGAAGTGACAAGAAGACGAGGAAGAAGACGTAAGAAGATGCTGGATGACCTTGGGGACAGAAGAGGATACTGTCATTTGAAGGAGAAAGCTCTAGATCGCATTAAGTGGAGGAATTGTTTTGGAAGAGACTGTGGACCTGTCGTCTTGACAGATTACTGATGATGATGATGATGAGAGGCAGAAGAAGGATACTCACAGTGCGGTGATCGGCAAGGGCGAAACCCTCAAATCCTTTTCTTCGAAAGTTAAAGAAATAATAAAGACGTTTTTTTAAAAGTAATTCATTCTGTAACTGAATTAGTACGATAATTCTAAGTCATGCAAATCTCTTTCCTCTTATTCCCTTCCCGGAATTGTTGTTGGTTCCGCCCATGGCGTACAGATGTCTCTGATATCGGAGTTCTTAGATCATTTATGATATCAAACGAGTCATTATTCATTCGTGACAAATTCGAATTTTCTTTAAGATCCAAATATTGGAACTTTCCGGAGTTACAGATAACTTCTGCCGAGCTCTGATAATATGTCCATACGTCATATCTGAACCAAGTGTCACTCTGCACCCCACAACTTAAGAGGTCAGATTATTTCCCCAAATCTCCTGAATCGCTGCAAAAGTTGAACGCGCATGCGTGAGTCCCTCTGAGATATTCAACTTATGCTCTGTTTCTCATACTTCGTGTTCTAATTTTCCTTCTCGCTCCACAACTCTTCTTTCGCTTATGGCAGCCTCCTTCACGTTAGTTATCAGCTGCAGTTTCAAGCCCCAGAATTATACAGCTTCAGAAACATTCGATCTATAGACAAAATAGAACTGTGTAATAATTTAATAAAATAGGCGCGACTGCTGTCTCATATTTCTCCCCCATCGCCGAGATGACCAAATTGTAAGCAAGATGAAATTTGCTCATTCATTTCTTAGAAATGGTCAAATTTTCACAGTATATTCGAATGATTAGGCTTTCGGAGAGGAGACTGAATATTAAAATATTCTGAACTGCCTCTGTGATCTAATAGTCGGAGTTCCTGCCTACAGATCCAGAGGTCTGGGTTCGTTTCCTGGTGCTATCAGATTTTCTGAGAAGTAGTGGGTCTGGAACGGGGTTCACTCAGCCTCGTGAGGATAACTGAGGAGCTATTTCAAGGAAACAGCGGTTCCGGTCTAGAAAATCGAAATTAACGGCAGTGGGGATTCGTTGCACTGACAACGTGACACCCTCTATCCGCAAAAGTTGGCACTAACTTCGCCGACAAGCGGCGGTCGCTCGGTCGGTATAGTTCGCTTGCGGACTACAGGCCACGGATTAAAAAGAGATTAGATGATAAAAGAAAACTTTCACAATGTAACATTCATAATATTGTATTTCTGCGATCTGTTGCATTAGTTGAGCACTTCAGCGTGTGTGGGTGTGTGTGTGTGTAAAATATCCTTGTATCTAATAAGTGTTGCATTTAAAAAACTGAATATTATATATATTAAACTAAAAATTCTTCCGAGCTCAGTGAAAATGCCATCGCCACAGTTCACATTTAGCTTCAGCGTAAGCTACGGCTTATGAGCCGAAACATATAGCGTATTACCAATTAAGACCAATAGACTCATTATGCACTGTGAAATGTGAAAGAGATTTTGATAGTTGTGTTTGGACGGAAACCAAACGAAGAAGTTATATAGGATAACACAACAGGATGTATTCCTTAAAGAACATTCCTTAATGACCACAACCTCCTTCACATCCGCCACTTTTACTACCCTTGCCTTTGCTTCGAGGTAGAATAGGAATTACTGACCCCGCTACGTAGGCCGCGCCATAGCTCAAGCGGCCCGGGTTCCATCCCGGGTCTGGTCAAGTGGAATTTGTGGTGGACAAAGTTGCGCTGGGGCAGGTTTTCTCTGAGTACTTCGGTTTCCCCTGCCAATCTTCATTCCACCAACTGCTCCACAATCACCCTCACCTATCATGTAGGGCTGGTACAATAAGCCAGAAGTGGCCCACCCCACTAGCAATAAAAGAAAGAAGGCATTTTCTAAATGCGAATCTCCCCTCTCTGGTGCTGTCATCAGCACCTCGGGTTTCCTGACAGCTGTTTCCAGCAGGCCACAATAAGAGTTCATCAGTTTACAACTCCATTTGATGAAGAGTAAGTCACTGCGTCACACCTCAGGTGATTTGTCGCCTGCTCCCCACCGAAGGCACCCCGGGTTTGGCCCCAGGTAAGGTCATGTGGGATTTATGGTGGACGAAACTCCTTTGCAGCAAGTTTTCTCCGAGTACTTCGGTTTCCCCTGCCAGTTTTCATTCCACCAACTGTTCCACTTGCATCATCATCTATGATCCGGGCCTGGTACAGTAGGCCAAACAGTGGTTGCAGTACCAACTGGACTCAGTCTCACCCCATCCCAAGAAACTAAAAAATAAAAAATAAATAAATAAAAGCTAGTGACAAGGAAAGTTACTGAAGAACGGACCCGGACTCACATTTCGAGCCGCGGACTGGATGACAACTCAGATGACTGTTGGTTTTCCTCACTCCTTTCTGAGAAATATCGGGTTACATGGGCCTATTTAAAATTAGGAAACTACCACTGCCTTCATATCCATTACATCGTTATTAATTAATAATCTACTATTCAGTGCCGTAGAGTCTAACTTATTGACAGCGTCCTTAAATAAACGGAACTCCCCCTTCCTGGAACTCTCTTAACCCTCACCCACTTCATGGCGTGAGTACCTTCATACTACCTTCACACTACCATCTCGTAAACCTGCTTCAAAATCAATAACTCACTTTCTGTGGAACAGCTTTTTTATGCTAAGGAGTTGTAAGCCCTAAGCCCAATCACCAAGCTGGAGGACCACCCCTTGTCGGCTGTCCGCGACTGCTTATCCAATATATTCGCATTTACCCTCCACAGCAGGAGGGCGTCTCCTCCATCCGCAACCTGAGGAAGCGTTATGCGTGGGAAAGCCAGAAGGAAAGAAACTACCGGGAAGATGAAGACGTAGGTGGGTGGACAATATTAAAATGGATCTTATAGAGATAGGATGGTATGGACTGGATTAATCTGACTCAGGATAAGGACCAGTGGAGGGCTCTTGTGAACACGGTAATGAACCTTTGGGTTCCATAAAATGCTGGGAAGTTCTTGAGTAGCTGCACATTTGGCGGCTCCTCAAGAAGGGCTCAGCTCCATGAGTGAGTGATACACTTCATTATAATATCACCGATTCTTTTTCTTCTTGTTTTGTGCCACGGGACTTCTATGTTAGGTGAATCAAAAGCATTCTCAGAATCTATAAACACCAATATAAGCTTCCTCTTTCATATCCAAATATTTATGTATCTTTTTAATTAAAAAATGTTATCTCTGGTTCCTTCACTCTTAATAAACCCTGCTTGAAACATCGACAGAGGCTTCTGCTTATTAGCCAGCCTCTTAGGCTACCAGCCAGCATCCCACAAAATATTCACTATGGAGAGATGGAAGCTAAATTGCTCTACAATTTTGTTTGTTTTTGTTTTTTTCGGATTCCTTTCCTCTAATAAACCGAGTACATAATTGCAATTCTCCAATCCAGTGGAAATTCACTCTCATTTTTAATTTTATTAACTATATTAATTAAAATTTCAATCTCATCCCTTATAATGTACAATACCTTCTGAACCTTAGCTTGAACTCCATCATAACCTGTGGCTTTGTGCTTCTTTATTCTCAGTATAAACTCCTGCACTCCTGGTTTTGAAAAAACAACTATCTAATTGCAGTTCGTATCAGGTGAGCAACTTATGGCTTCACACGAATCTACTAACAACGACTGACGGTCTATAGAAAACAATTCATACGAGCTTCTTATCCTTTCATGTCGTTTCACAGAAATTGTATTTTCTTTTCTTGTAATATTCCCTATGGCTTTCTCTATTTTCTTAACCTCTTTCTACCTCTCAAATTCATCAATGTTCTATGCTTCCTTCCTTTCCCATGTGCCCTTCACGTTTCCTATACGCAATGCTTTCACACGCTGTTCCTATTCTGATTTCATCTTTAAATTTACTTAAAGCCTCTTTCCTTTTTCCTCTTTATTCTTCTGTGAGCCAATACTCCTTCCTTCTGTGCTTTTTCCCAGCACAACTCATTTCTACTCCATCCCTCTTTATTACGAGTATAAAATACGATATATTTAATACCTCATTAATCTTATCTTTCTGTAACAGCGATGTAATTCCATAGATAAAATAATTTCTTTTGTTGCTAGCCATAATGCCAGTAAACTCTGATCATATCCTTTCCTCCCACCTGTAATTCACTAATTCATATGTTCGTCCCTATACAATAAAGTAAAAAGGTAAAGTAAAGCTATCTTTGTACCAGGCCGTGAAGACCCATAGGGTTGTGAGACGTTGAGGGTCCCACATTATCTAGACAATCGGCTCAAAGATGGCGGCAAGGTTGTCAGCCTTACGCGCCGTCCGCGCTTTACTCCCCAGGAAAATTATTTAATTAATTCCTGTACTCATTTCTGTTAGAGGCTGAGTGAACACCAGGGCCAGGCTGGAAGGATTATGTAAATTGAAAAAATTCCAATGACCTCATCGGGACTTGAATCCGCGACATTCCGGCTTGTAGTATAGCCCCTCAACTACGCTACCGCGTGCCCCCGTCCCAACACAACGGATTCTTTATTTAAATTTCCTCTTCGGTTTTATATTAATACTAAGAAAATCATATGGCTACAGTAATCTCCGAGTTTAGTAAGCAGTGGTATGTTACCGATTACAGGTGTACTCGGGTTCTCTGCTGTCTGGTCCGCGTCTAACGACAGCATTTAAATACCGTATTTACGCATGTATAGGCCGCACATTTTTTGCCAAAAATTCAAGAGGAAAACTGGGGTGCGGCTTATATTCGAAATATTCGAAATCACACTTCATTTAAAAAAATATATATATTCATAATTAGTAATTCAGGATGTTCTACTCCTGAAATAATATTCGAAGAAAATTATTTTTTCTATAATTTCTGTCTGAAAATTGTGCTGCGGCCTATACATGCGTAAATACGGTAAAGTGTGCAGAGAGTGTGTCTTGGAAGAGCACGGGGAGCGGCCACGCGTAATGGATCCAGTAAACGAAGCAAGGGTTTTGTTTTGCAGGAAATTTTAAAAGCTGGCAATGTGGGAGGATTCGATATCAACTCAGCCCGAAAGAAGATTACAATCGTAGGAATCACTTACTGAGGTCGGGGCATTGAATTAATGAAGAGCAGAAAATCTTATGCTGGAGCTTCACTCTTGAGTATTGTAAGCCGACAACTTCTCCTTCCTCGCTTACTAATAAATTTATGGTTAAAGTTTCCACCTAGAAAGAGTCAAGTCAATTTAATTAAGTGAACTAAACTAAACTAGACTTAATGGAGTCCTTCTTGAGAACCGAACAATTGTTCTGATACTAAAAATGTCCCAGCACTTTATAGAACCAGAAAGTTCAACACAGCATTCAAAACAAGCCCCCACTTGTACCTATTCTGAACCAGATGAATATAGTTCACATCCTCTCATCCTGTTCTTGAAGGTATACTTTAATTGTATTTTTACATCTACATGTCCTTCTGATTGTCTCCTTCCTTCAGTTTATCCTACGAAAACAGCGTATGCAGGTACCGTCTCTTCGACGTATGCTACATGTCTTGCCCAGCTCGCTCTACTGAGTTAACCATTCTAAATATATTTGGCAAGGAGTGCGAATTGTGAAGCTCCTCAATATGCAATTTTGTGCAGCCTCCCATTACTTCACCCCTATCAGGTCCTACTATTCTACTGAGCGCCCTGTTCGCAAACACTTTCAGTTTATGTTCCTCCCTTAATGTGAAAACCAAAGATTCACGCCCATAGAAATTCACAAGACAAAATTACAAATTTGTATATTCAAGTCCTTATGTTTTTTTTTATAACAGAACAGGAAACAAAAAGAATCTGAAACGAATTATAGCAAATATTCACTCCCTCATGGAGCTGAGCCCTTCTTGAATAATTCCCAATTGTGTAACTACAAGACTTTCCCAGCATTTTATGGAAACCGAAGGTTCATTACGGTGTTCACAAGAGCCCTCCAATGCTCCCTATTCTTAGCCAGATCAATCCAAACCATACCATCCCATCCCATCCTATCCTTCTAAGATCTATTTTAATATTGTCCACCCATCTACGTCTTGATCTTCCCAGTGGTCTCTTTCCTTCTAGCTTTCCTACCAATAACCTATATGCATACCTCTTCTCCCCATTCATCCTACATACATTGGCCATCTTATCTTGATTTCCTTGATCAGGTAGCAAATATTAAAAGAATATAATGAGCCCTGTATGTTTTCATGAACGAAATTTCGGTTTGTCAACGCAGTTCCAAACGTTGCAAATTTGCTATTTTCTATTATCTATTAGTGTCTATTAGTAATCTTTACGTTGCGATTTTGCCCGCATTCAAGTGACGAGATATCAGCACATTCTCAATATCCTCTATGTTATCCTCTAGACTAACTTCCATATTAGCATCCATTTCTCTCTCTAGAGTACTGAAGTGATGCTCTCAGAAACAGGTACCACTGCCATGGGCTAGAGGCGGTTACTTTCGGTTCATTTTCAGTCCCTCTTGGTGTTCTTGGGCCCTCGTAATGGCTCCAGCTACATCAAAGGCGAAAAAGCAATGGCGACAAGGCATTTCCTTGTTTCAAATCATTATGAATGGGAAATGTATCGCAAATATACTGTCACGTGTGTGTGTGTGTGCAGGATTTTAGACGGATTTTGGATCGGATGATTGGATTTATTGACGCATTATACAATCCGCTCGGAACTACAGGCAATTACAAGCGATATCGTCATTCCCACACTTTACAGTTCACTGTTACACCACTAGAGTCTTCGGTCTTCACTAGTCATATCTGGCAACGGATTTATAGCATTCTCACTGCCACTTCGGATCACACATGAAGCCTTCTTTATCAGCCTAATTCTTTTCTTGCCATTATTCTACCAACTGCCAACTCCGGAAACTCGTTCAATTCTCTGCTGCAACTGCCAACTTCGGAACTCAATTCTGATTCTATCTTAGCGAAATTCTGGCTATATAGCCTATGGGTGGCCCCACAGAAAAAACAACTTCCTATATTGTTGCGTGTTGATTTACTGCTGCAGAGTTGTGTTTACTGCACCGGTGTGTAGCAACGCGGGCTGCGCGGACCATAGAAAACATTGCTCTTCTATTGTTGCCAGCGTTCGCTCCCGCGGGAATGTGTTTACCGAGCTGTTGCCTAGCAATTAACTTTTCCGGTTTGCAGGCGTCACGTCACAATACATATGTTCTTCTAAGGACTTCATTACACATTTAATTTGAACATATTTTAATTAGCATAATAATTTCATAGATGCATGGGTATTGAATTAAAATGTGTAAAATTTGTTTCTCTTAATTGAATCATAGTTTTTTAAAAATAACATATATGGTTGATGCACTGATTGAATATACTCCAATTTCTTCACTAACTAATGATGAATGAAGTATGTAATTACGTATGTAATCATTAATCAACCTCTTTCGTCGAAATCCATGCTGATGATGACCAGGAATTTCGTCCACATATTCAGTTACCCGTACGAGAATAATGGATACAATTTTATATGCAGCTGATAACAATTATATGAGTCGATAATGACTGCAGTAAATTTTATCGTCTTTCTTGTAAAAGGGCTTCTTCCACTTCTGAGATATTTCTTCTTCCTTTTTTCCATATATATATATATATAATTGAAAGGAAAATAGAGGATATACTTGGAGAAGATCAGTTTGGATTTAGAAGAGGAAAAGGAACCAGTGATGCAATTGGGATGATGAGAATTATAGCAGAACGAACTTTGGAGATAGATGAAGACCTGTGTGTTTGCTTCATAGACTGGCAGAAGGCATTTGACCGTGTAAACTGGACCAAATTAATGCAGATCCTAAAGGAAACAGGTATCGATTGGCATGAAAGAAGA
>NW_019720706.1:134149-199538 GCF_002891405.2 Cryptotermes secundus | reverse complement strand
AAAGCTTCGAAATGTGGTGTTGGAGAAGGATGGAGAAGATCAGTTGGACCGATTATGTGAGAAATGAAGAAGTGTTAATTAGAGTCAGTGAGCAGAGGAATATCCTACACGAAATAAGAAAACGGAAGGCTAATTGGATTGGTCATATCTTACGCAGTAACTGCCTTCTAAAAGAAGTTATTGAAGGAAAGATAGAGGGGCGGATAGAAGTGACAAGAAGACGAGGAAGAAGACGTAAGAAGATGCTGGATGACCTTGGGGACAGAAGAGGATACTGTCATTTGAAGGAGAAAGCTCTAGATCGCATTAAGTGGAGGAACTGTTTTGGAAGAGACTGTGGACCTGTCGTCTGACAGATTACAGATGATGATATTATATATATATCATAACGTAATGTGTCACATTCGGCTTAAAAAATCTTGCTGGAATTTGATCAACGCGTGGTGATGAATATTATTTAAATTTTCGACAGCAATCTCGACCGCATTAGAACTTGAACTAGGAACCTATGGCTCAGCTATACGTAGTGACATTTCCCTAATATCATAATTTCATAAACTAACCCCATGTGGATTCAACTACTGACAGAAATAATTATTTGAACTGTTCCAACTGTAGTGGGAATCTGCAAACATACAATCATCTCCGTCCTCTGCCAAGTAAGTTCTGTGGAGCTCTTTTTAAAAAAATTTATATCTCTGCATAAATTTCTGGTGTTCTTTTCCTAAGTCTCTGTCGCAAGCTCATTAATTTCATCCTTAGAAATTCCCTCCTTTGTGCCTGAAAAGTTTACTTTCAGGCTTCATGTCTTACGTTGTTTGGATTGCCTCCATTAATTTGGTTCCAAGTTAACTTGTTTCCTTCGATCAGAGAGTTTTGATCATCCTTCATCGAACCATGGCTTATACGGGTTCTATTCTCAACAACCTAGGGTCTCTTTGGCTGAAACTGCAATATTCACTTTAATGCACTCCCAAGATCTCTCGATATCCACATCATCATATAAGTTTCCCAAAGCTGCGAACCTGTTTGAGATTTTAACTTGATTACCTTCTTTACCTTCTGCCTCGTGTAGCTATTGACACTGAATCTCTCCATATTGTCTCGTTTCTGAGTGACTATAGACGGCGCTTGGAATGGTAATTGGATTCACTGAACACTTAAAAGAACGTAACTACAAATAACTACGACAGCCTCATTGTGTTACACACTCCAAAAGTAACTGCAATTACGTCACACATAAAGTCTTCTCAGTTATATGTCTTCTCCAGTCGTTGCCTCACGAATCCCAACAATGTCTTCACGTTCTTACAGGCTGGAGACTGTCTCACAGCACCTCCTACTCTTCTAACTACCATCTCAAGAAACTTCTCTCATTGTAACACAGAGAATATCACTTTGAACAGCTGTTTTCCTGTTGCGTGCGTCTGTTGTGGCCATTACCTAGCAAAGGCCGTTGTTGTTCCTTTATTTTCTGCCGATGTCTTTATAATTCTGTGACATCCAGACAGTAATCAACATCACAGTAAGTTCTCTTGAAATGTGGGCCATGAACTGCAACTGAATGCCGTCTCATTCCTACTCAGAAGAGATCTACCAATTGTCTTTCCGTCAGGAGATATGAAAACGGATGTCTAAATGTTGCGATACGGGGATATTTACGCTTTATCATTTTTAGATGTTGTAAATTTATTTATCTAGTTCTACTGTCATCAATATCTTCATGAAGACTGTTGTTGTCAGGTGTAGGTTTGCAAATATCATGTTGTATTGATAGAATTGACTGAATACATGCTCTAGTTCGTCACAGAAGCTGTCCTTAGTATCACCAGTTTTACCCTCAGCTGGAGAAGGCACATTCAGTACAATATCACACCAGTGACCTAACAATATTACGTATGACAGCCTATCATTGACAAACTCTGCCCTCTTAACTGCTGATATGATTCCCTTATGTACAAAGAATCTTCTCCTTAATGCCAATTTTCCGTACAAAAATTATATAATCGGCTACTAATTTTTGACCACCACTGACCCATCTCAACTCCTGAACTCAGACCAACTATAACTTATTATTTGCTGATTCTCTGGCTCCTGTTTTCAGGCCACACGCCCTACAGACGCTACTTACTTTCCATGCTCCAAATTTTATGTCACAAGTTTCACTTGCTCAGGTTGTTGCAAAGAACAAGCCCAAGTCCAAGGCCCTGCGTAACACTAACTCCAGAGTTGGAGGACCAGCTCTTTTCAGCTGTCCGCGACTGTTGATCCAATATAATCTCAGCTACAACCTACTCGTATATCAAGTGGTCATTTAATTCCACCGTAGCTTGAGAACGCACCATGACGTGCTGACAAGAGACCCACTTCTCATGAACTCAGTGGTTGTACATTTTCTACGTTTAAAATCTTTTATGTATTTACAAATGTACAAAATTTAGAAACAATTTAAAGTGTTATTGCTTCCATAAGGTATTCAGCACACTTGGTCATAACTACGTTGGCTGTTCTAATCAAATTTCTCTGCTTGTGCGACTGGTAATATCCAAAATCATATATCCGTGGCGATTCCTCGTCACTTTCTTGGCATCACTGTGCGGGTTTCATGACCTTCCATGGCTGTGACGCTTCTCTTCATGCATATGACAGTAAATATACTTCATACTTCACAGCCGCTTGTGTACTGCATTTTTATCTAGACCACAGATGCGGTTAAAAGTCATACATACGATAAGTTGTTCAGACACTCGAAATCTTGATGTCAATATTCCTGAAAGCATCTCTAAAACTCGACAGACTCGAGAGAGACTTTGGTTAAAACCCCCATCATTGGAGTTCACATTTTCCGTGGTAAGTACTTCTAAATATGCCCTTGGAAGAGAAAAGTGTTGTTTTCTTCAAACAGAAAATTATAAAATTTCTTCTTCCTAAAAATTTTGAAAGCTGATTTGGAAAAAAAAACCCTCTATCGGAAGCTCTAGTGTACTTGCCAACATCTACAGACGTAAAGCAGAAATTGCTGTCGATTCTGGCTTATAATGCAGGGCTGAATTATAGTTATGCCTATAACTACAAAAATTATGAACTTCCCATCCACTGCCCAATCACCAATGGGTAAATTATGTCCGGTGTAAAATTCCACAGCACTTCCTCCCTATTTTGCTTCTTCCCATGGCACCTGGAAGGGCATATTGCGGCTTTCATAGGCTACATACTTCTGCATGGCTGTCTGTAGTTGCAAAACTAAGATGTAAAATTATTACTGCAGTTATCTCTTATGGTATTTTTACAAGAGGGCTCAAGACCGTGATTATGGAACCGGAGGAGAGCGTTGCTGGAGGTGGCTCTTTGAGCGCGTTTCCACAGCAACCGGATCACGTGATCGCCGCAACGGATGCGCGCGGCTGTGAAGGAAGGAGGCAGTGTTTTCTGTGCGGTCCGCGCCAACTACATAGCGGGGACCGGAGGAACAAGTTGGTCGTAGTGAGTGTTTATCAATCGAGATTGTGAATGAGTCTGTAGGGAGTGCCTACCGTGCCGAGAGCCGTTACCAATCAAAGTCTAGTGAAGGCGTAGTAGACTTACTGCGTGCAATAGCAAACTGCAAACTATGTAAATTAGTGAAACGGTTATAATTCTTTGTATTTTTGTCTATAATAGTCCAATAAATCCAATTACCAATCTAAACACCGTGTGAAGTCACTAAANGCGTTTCCACAGCAACCGGATCACGTGATCGCCGCAACGGATGCGCGCGGCTGTGAAGGAAGGAGGCAGTGTTTTCTGTGCGGTCCGCGCCAACTACATAGCGGGGACCGGAGGAACAAGTTGGTCGTAGTGAGTGTTTATCAATCGAGATTGTGAATGAGTCTGTAGGGAGTGCCTACCGTGCCGAGAGCCGTTACCAATCAAAGTCTAGATCCTAGATCAGAACACGACTGCTTCCTTCCAAATCATTTCCTACTCAATCATACTTCCCATGAAGGTAATGCATTGACAAATGACAGCTGCGGTAAAAGAACCCACAGAATGTCATAACTTACAGCGCTGCGAAGGTTAGATGCGCTGGAGCTTCAAATTCAGATCCAAAGAATGATAACTGCGAGATACCTGACGGAGTTTGCAGACTCAAGAGACCAAGATACAAATCCAAACCTTCCTTTCCGGTCTACATGTGTATTCAATTCTTTTCAGCATGCCCCAAATCAGAGTGACGTTGCTGGAAATACGGAGAAAACAGAATAGAAACAGAGCTTCTTGGCTGAAGATATCTGAGAGGCCTTCTGAAATAATTTCTATCTTCTGTATTTTGTACATAAATAATATTTTTTCTAAAAATGAATTAATATTTCTTTCAAAAATTAAACTTCTTTGTTATTTCGATGATATATTTTAGTTCATTGCATATCTCTTCAGTAACTTCCGGAATGAATCTGCAAATAGTAGATTTTGGTATATGTGCCACAGGCTGAAATGAAACAAAACTCTCACTAGCTGACAAGTAAAGCGGGATATTTCCAGCATTAGATTGGCTGACAGATGTCTCTACGAGTATTCCTTAGACTTATCTGAACAAACCCGTTAACTGCCTACTTGTGCCACGTAAATTTTTGCGATAAACAGAACAAACCGACAAAGAAATATTTCTGAATAAATTATTTTTGCAGTAATTTGCCAGGCACTGATCCATTCTACATGCTAGGGAGTTGTGTAATGTCAAGAATAGCCAAAGAGAAAAAACGAACGTTACCGAGTGTAAATTTTCAACGTACTGGGACTGAGTCCGACAATGAAATAAGGACAATACAATAAAGGTTCACTGTTTCTATGAAACCTATAGAATATGTATAACAAACAATGATATTCATTCCCCAGCAACTCTGAATCTCAGAGCACGAGGATATGGAAGTACTGACGCACAGGAATCATTCTCATGTTCTCTCCCTCTGTCTCTTTTCTGCGAGCGGAAGAGCCGGTCCGTTCCATAAGGCACAAGTTTGTTTTACGGTTGCTTTGGCCAGAAGGCTCGCTGTAAACACGACACGTTAAGATGTTCTTCCACGTGACTACATTTTCTCTGAGCTCAAGGCAGGATCGCAACTAAGAGGTCACGTCTGCCTCCATTTTTAAAGCACATTTTAAGGCTGCAGGAGTTTGCTTACAAGGAAGAAAAGTGTTCTTGTATTATCAAGTCGGTGTCTTTTTCCCCCATAAATTATTTGTCAGCAAGATGAGAGATATATACTAAATTTGGGGTCAAGTCATTGGGGATTTGTGGTAGACAAATAGTCACTGGGGCTGGTATTCTCCTGGTACTTCGGTTTCCCCTGTCAATTCTCATTCTACCAACTGCTTCCACATTACTTTATAATACTACAATGTGACGCTATACAGTCTTTATAATACCAGCGTCATTAAATAAACAACCTAAAATTGGCATAAAATTTCAATTCACACAACCTCAATTTTCTGAGAAGTAGTCGGTCTGGAACGGGGTCCACTCAGCCTCGTGAGGATAATTGAGGAGCTATTTCGAGGAAATAGCGGCTGTGGTCTAGAAACCGAGATTAACGGCCGTGGGGATCCGTTGCGCTGACCACGTGACACCCTCCACCAGCAAAATTTGGCACTAATTTCGCCGACAAGCGGAGGTTGCTCGGTCGGTATAGTACGCTTAAACTACAAGCCATGTTTGTTTTTTTATCACCTCACTTTTGTAGCGTGTAATTTGTTAACATTAATAATACAAATGCCGGTCACGGTAGCCGAGCGGTCTAAGGCATGCACTGTCTTCGCTCGCTTGGAAGCCGGGATCGTGGGTTCGAATCCCACTCAGGGCATGGATGTTTGTGTGCGTTTTTCTGTGTTTGTGTACAGGTAGAGGCCTTGCGACGAGCTGATCACCTGCCCAAGAAGTCCTACCATATGTCTAAGATCTAGTAAACCGAAGTGAAACGGAGAGTTTCATGGAGGTAGGCCTAGGCCCAAATGAGGGCTGTAGCGCCAATGAAAAAAAATAATACAAACACGACCGAAATGCGAAAATTTGAGGTGTGGGAAACAATGTTGCTATTCAGTGCATGTGGGCATGAAACGACGTGCCTTACATACGAGACTTTAGGAAAAATCGTACGACAATTAAAAGTAGGTCTCTTATAGAACTTAGAAAAAGAAACAACGATTTGCAGCGGGAAATCTACATTTACCTTCGCTTACGGACGATAATTAACAAGCCATTGGGAAGAGGAATTGTTACGTTTTGTATGGGTGCAGTCGCAACCCCATTTACAATGCTTGTGTTTGGAAATTTTATATGTGTTAATGATTGCAGACTCGTATACAAACAAATTCATAGTAGCTCGAATATCTACTAATAAAAACTATGCACCGATATCCACCCTAAGCATCATAATTATTACTTGAATTAAGTTCTTGCTAGCCTCAGCACAAACACTGAAGCGCTTACGATTAAGTAGAGCTCTGTCTTCTGGAATACAAGGCCGTGTAGCTCGTTGGAAGTTAACCGATGTTCCGGAGGAAAATATCGCCTCCATCTTCAGAGTCGAAGTATAAGCAAAGCAAGAAATCATCATGAAGTAGGTAGCAAGTAGAGTCCTGCGCTTGCTTGGGACATTATGCGACCCTGATTATGGGGGCATGTTCCTCCGAAACGTCAGTTGACTTTCAATGGACTACACGACATTATATCCCATCATAACTACCGCGGTCAAAACCCCAATTCCTACATGCGATTACGCTGAGCTTTACTATCTCACACTGTCGCCACGGACGGCTCCGACTGCACGGAGGATGTGGGACACTCCTTGGGCGAGAGATGAGTCCGTCGCCAGGCTATCTACACACAGAACACCACAAACAGAATAAACGCACAGAGACATCCATGTCCTGAGTGGGATTCCATCCCACGGTCCCAGCGTTTGAGCGAGCGAAGACGGTTCATGCTTAATACCGCGCGGCCACCGCAATCGGCTACGAGACACATATTCATAACAAATATACTAGAAACCTAAAGGTAATAGACCACTTTGGGCGCCTAGGCGTACATCTGATAGAAATAATAAAACGGATCTTTAATTGAATTAAACTGGCTCAGGATAGGATCGAGTGGGGGCTATTATGAGCATGACGACATTACAGGTTACATAAAAGGAGAGACATTTCTTCATCATCTGAGTTCCATGGAGGTAAAGAGGCTCTCCTCCAGAAGGTGCTAGCTGCTCAGATAACTACACGCATATTTCTCAACTTCCACTGGACCAGAAGTTCCATTGCCTTATTCACAAAGGCTGGCCGCTGGTCCCTGTCCTGGGCCAAATGAACCAAAATTCAAACCCTCTCGCACTGCCACTATCCATGTCTAATTCCTCCAAATGATGTCTTTCCTTTAAAGTTTTATAACCAAAAAACTGCGTACATGTTTTTCTTCGCTTCCATGTGAGCTACATTCTCCGCCCATCTCTTCCTCCTTGATGCGATCATACTTATAGTATCCGGTAGAGCAGCCTACTCATTATGCAGCCCCTCAAGCCCCTGCTACCTTCACCCTCTTTGGTTTAAACATTCTTCTCAGCAGCCAGTTCTCAAACACCCCCGATCTATGTACGAACAAAGTTTCATGCTCAATTAAAACAACAGCTGAAGTATTTTTTGTACATTTTGTAAGTACATGCTGTCACACAGGAGATGGGAGATGAAAGGCAATAATTCGCCTTGAGCTAACTGATGCTAGAGACGTCGGTAAATCTTGAAGTTTTCCTGTCAGCTTTGTTGGTACTGCTTAGGAAGGAAAGCAAAACATCACAAATGTGACTGCCAACCAATTTTCATGAATTTTTTCTTAAAGAAATAAGGGGCATGGAACAGATACACAGGCGAAGATATAGTCGCGTGTTTGCTAGGCAAAGCGACAAGAAATGTTGTGGGTTCTTGGATTTTAACGAATACTTTTATTGGGCAGTCACTTTTACACTCACAATTACAGTTATTCTCCACTTATAGCGTCCTTTAGACGTTTCTTCTCCAATGTTACAACACTTCTGCTCTACTCGGATAAGAACTCTTCTGTTCTACTCGGATAAGAACTCTTTCCTACTAAAGACGAATACAAACTCTACTGATTTGTGGCCGATGTTGGACTGCTATAACTTACCCTCGGACTGAATAGGGAATACCTCGTTGAAGGGCTAATTCCGTCCGCTGTTACGCAACGAACGCGGGAATATGTGTCTGCCTCAAGCAATTCTTGTGAAACGGTGGAAACTCCAATGTTAGAATTTTCTAGGCTGCCTAGGAATCGCTAGCCGTTGTATAGCAATGGATGCGTTCCTATTCCAAATATTCAGGCCCTAAGCTGCACGCCACAATATGAACCTAGTACAACACCATTTGTATCCCTAATTTTAACAGAAATATATCGGATGAAATAACACTGAATTATAGCTACAGCAAGTTTAGTCAGGAAGTTCCATATCTATTTCAGCTACATACTGATATCGAAGTTTGTTGCTGGTTTAGGGTTCTTTAAATTGTTCAGAAAACTAATTACACTGTGCCGGTCACGGTAGCCGAGTGGTCTAAGCCATGTACTGTCTTCGCTCGCTTGGAAACCGGGATCCTGGGTTCGAATCCCACTNGTTTAGTTTGTGTGTGTGCGTTTTTCTGTGTTTGTGTACAGGTAGAGGCCTTGCGACGAGCTGATCACCCGCCCAAGGAGTCCTACCGAATGTGTAAGATCAAGAAAAACCGAAGTGAACGGAGAAGTTCATGGAGGTAGGCCTAGGCCCATTGGGGCTGTAGTGCCAAGAGGAAAAAAATTACATTGTACATTATCTTAATTTGTATTACAAATATAATATAAAACTAATATAACATGAAATTATATTTACAGCTTCTAAACTTACGTAAATAAAAATTATTCTTAAACGCTGTGTATTACTTTCTTTGTATTACACATCTCCTATATTTATATCTTCTAATATACACTCGAAACGTCTTTCCAAATGGTCTGAAAGATATTCTGGGTTTCCAGTAAATGTTTTTAACGGTTAAAAGTGCCTATATGCTACGAAGTAACTGCACGATATATTAATATGGAACAGTTTCCCTCGATATTACATCATATAGTTCTATCAGTATCAACTGCATAGTGAACGGAGCGGAAGCCAGTATGTACATGGAATAAACAGTGTTGTCATACGTCGGTCTTGCTCTAATTGCAGATTCTTCGAAGATTTTAGATTGTGAAGAATGTAATTATATTTGTCTCCAGCTTTAAGCCATGGCTCATGGAGGAGCACCAGGAAGGCTGGTAGTGACAGAAAATTCATTATCCTTAGAGTAGTATAATACATCTTGAGCTGGAGTTGTCAGAAGGTTTGTCTTTACTCTCGCAGTGAAGAAGAACCACGGTTATTCCGATTCGTGAGAAAAAATAATAAGGACAAATCTATTCTAGTTTGCTTTTAGGCACTAGCATTGAGGAAAACTTTAATGCAGTTATGTGTTGGGCCCTCATAGTAGATACTGCCCCATACTTCGTAAAATTGTCCCTGTGCTTAACTACTTAAGTACTACCTCATGGAAGTATATGGGGGAGCGGATGAATAGATGCACATTTTCTTGACCTCGACACTTGTATGATGTGAGTGACCAGTTTCACGCCCCGGCCGCTTTATCCCCAGGGAAAAGCCCACTGTACCCATTGGATTCATTCATTCATTATTGGAGGGGGTGGGTTTCCCCATGCACCGCGACCAGTTGTTGATCTACTGTACGTCCCCCTTTGATATTCTGCTGGTCGCCATACCCTTCCGGTACTGGTACTCGCTATCAGCCCCGTTCATCCAGTGAGTTCGGCCCCTCTACTGGCAGTGGTACCCGATACTTCCCCATCTACCGGAGGCATTGGAAACTACTTGGGCGGGAAACTTTTTACCTAATTTTGCTCAGAGGTCTCCTAGAGATATGAGGATCTCTTACGTACCGTAAATCTACGACACGGGACCCACGGCTTAAAGTCCCTCCAGGAGGACTTGTTCCCTGAATTTTTCCGGCCTTAAAAATTCCACGACCTCCGCCGGGTTTGAACGCGCATACCTTGAGTCATGAGGTGGGAACGTTACCCCTAGACTATGGAGGCCGCCTACCCATTAGATAGGATGTTGGGTGGTCTGCAGGACCGGTCTCGGCGCTGTGGACAAGAGAAAAATTTTGACCCTACCGAGACTCGAACTCCGACCCTTTGGTCGCCCAGTCCTACTTGTTGCACATTTAATAGAGACTGCGTTTCTGCAGATGACTGCTGTCTACTTCGATGTGTGACTGTTATTCTATTTACGGATTAATATGTGATTCTATTTTTCTGTTTAATGTGGAAACAGTAGAGGAAATAACTAGACGAGTTTCTGAGTCAGAGAGAGTTCTGGGCTCGAACTACCACTAGAGTTTCGAAAATAACAGTTCCCTTGACGCCTCTGCCAGTGAAGTGAAAATCAGGGTGCCAAAGACGGGGCCAGAGGGAACACCCGAATATTGTGTAGCTGAATCCGTTTGAAACGGGTACTCAGGGCATTGGCACACAAGAGAGAGGGGCTAGTGGGTTACTTAACGACGTTAGCAGTAGCCAGACTATACGGCGTCAAGTGAGGACTGATGACCCTGGTAAGGATCTGAAAGGACGTAGTGTGGTCTAATCGAACTACCACATTTTCCTGCAGTGACTGAGGAAACCACGACAAGGCTGGTGTCAGGGACAGTTGTCCCATCCAAGATTCAAAACGAGAACTTCCTGAACATAATTCAAGAGCGTTAACGCTACGTCGACCCGTAAATAAGAGGCAGGATAAACAAAGAGAAAAACATAATTTGAATTATTCTTAATTCGGTGATGACAGATGTAGAGTAGATGGACGAGGCATGTAGCGCTCGTAGAAGAAAACAAATGAAATGTAAGCTGAAGAACCAAGCACAGTTGGAAGGAGGATAATATTAAAATTGATCGTAAAGCAATAGAGTGTCAAGGTGTGGACCGGATTTAATTGGCTGATGATATTTAATAGTGGTGGGTGGGCTCTTGTGAATGTGGTAATGAAAAATCAAACGCCATGAAAAGCGGGAAATTTTCGCACTGGCTTACTGAACCTTATTACCTGAAGAAGGACACTTCCGTGAAGTTAATTTGTTCCGTGGAAGTATTTAAGCGCCGACAGTAGCACCTCAACAATTGCAACTTCTTTTGTTTCAGTTTACGCAGCTTCGGGAGGTGCGCAACAGTACTGTTGGAATGTAAAATGGCGTATCATATTCGGAACTGTAGTATCCTGAAATTCTGTTCACAAAGTCGTCATACATAAGTCACTTGGTTCAATGCTTACCTATCACGTAACATTTCGACAAAATAAGAATGCGACAGGGGCTTGGGATTACAGTTGACAGGAATATGCAGTAACATATAAGCTCACTTCACGGTAATGGTTCAAAGACTTATTTGGACGACACTGTAGAAAAACTGTGACGTGTATAGACTATTCGCCTGCCGACTATGCGAGGATTCCACGAGATCTCGGCGTGAGATAGCGAGAGTAACGCGTCCTTCCTGCATAACCGGCCGAAAGATTTGAAGCAGATCCTCAGAAGATTTCCTTATTATTTCGCTTACCCGAACATGCAAGACACAAATAATTGTCTCACCTAACTAACATAAACAGAACATAATATAACCAATTAAACTGCAGATAATTACGTTCTCAAATTCTAAAAAAATGCGTGCAGGTCCGTCACACTATATGACATCAAGTGAAGAACAGTGCAGCCGAGTGCGAAAAATGTGATTGAATTACATAGAAACCTTTACATCTATAGGTCTCAAGAGACCGTCATCAGAGGTACTCAATACGCGAGGGAATGCTTTGCAGTTATAGAAGCCAACTGACCACCAATTCTACCTCAGGAGGTATAATTAGCTACATTTACAATTACAGTAAAGGCGATAGTTATTTAGCATAACAATGCTAAAGTGTACAGATATTAATGTATTAAAATATATTAGAAATTGATTATTTTAAAGTATTTTACATATATATACTTGCTTCACATTGTACTTCATCTCTATTTTGTCGCATGGATATATAAAACTTCCGGTCACGGTAGCCGCGCGGTCTACGGCATGCATTGTCTCGCTCGGAAGCCGGAATCGTGGGTTCGGATCCCACTCAAGGCATGGGTGTTTGGTCTGTGTATGGGTTTATTCTGTGTTTGTGTTGCCCTGTGTTTAGGTAAAGGCCTTACGACGAGCTGATCACTCGTCCAAGGTGTCCTACCGTCTGTAAAATGATCAAGAAACTGAAAATGAAAATCGTGGTCAGGGCCCAAGGGGGCTGTAGAGCCAGTGAAAAAAAAATACATAAAACTCGGTACAAGGGGCATATAAGAAATATTAACAATAACACGGAGGATTTAGGATATGTTCGATATATATTAAAAGACATACACCGATATGGAGGAAATCATGCCAACAATGTATCATGGCAGGAATGATGAAATAATGAATATAAAGAAAAACTTCTATACTTATTTGAATAAACAACACAATAAATTAATACAGAAACAAATGAAGATAATCACAGGAATATCAGAGGGCTCTTTCGCTTGGGATAAACCGGTCAGGTCGTGAAGCTGACCACACTCACCTCCATCTAGTGCCGAAGCCAAGAACGGTGGAGCTATACCTCCACCCCCACATATATTTTCATACCACAGTGTTTAATTAATTTTGCACAGGAACAACTTCACCTTTTTAGCTACTCGATAACACGATACATTACTGCTACTCGAGCGGGAAGTTTTATGTTTGCTCTTCGCTTCTGAAGTTTTATACAGTTTACAGTTAAGTAATTACAGCCTCTCCATCAAGACTGCTAGGAACTTCAGCCCTGATGTACTCAGCGTCACCGTTTCTTCTGCACAACACTTGTTTGCAAGAATCACAGTTATACACTCTCCCGACACTTGCTAATTAGTGTAGGAGTGCTTACAATTGACTGGGAAACAGAAACTGTGTTAGTACCTAAACGTGAAGGTTTTAAACGTCTATCTATTATAAAAATATTTACAAATTTTTCTAGGATTTATTCCTATATTCAGAGTATAGGGCGGCTTTCGTTGTATTAGGTGCAAGCGTGCAACTGATGGCAGCGATATTAATATTTATACTCCCGTTGATATTAACGATCATAACTTATACTCTTCTCCAAGCATAATTAGAATGATCAAGTCAAGGAGGATGAGGTTGGCAGGGCAAGTAGCACGAATGGGGGAGAAAAGGATTACATATAGGATATTGGTCGGAAAGCCAGAAGGAGAGAGACCGCTGAGAACACCAAGGCTTAGGTGGGTGAATAATATTGAAATGAATCTTAGAGAGATAGGATGGGATGGTATGGATTGGATTTATCTGGCTCAGGATAGGGACCAGTGGATGGCGCTTGTGAACACGGTAATGAACCTTCGGGTTCCATAAAATGCTGGGAAGTTCTTGAGTAACTGCACAATTGGTGGCTTCTCAAGAAGCGCTCAGCTCCGTAAGTAGGTTGATATTAACGGCCAGTTCCCTTACTTACAATAATATTCGCGTTCTTTTAAAGAATTGCGTTTTAATGTAGCTCATATTTGTCCAAGAAATTATAACGTTATGGTTAGGCCAGCGAGGTCAGTAAGCTAACTGCTTTGATGGATAGACAGCCTTTCAATTTCCGACACAGAACAAGTCTAAGCCCTTCTGGAGACCACCCAGTCTGATATCCTATGGGTTTCGGCGTTCTTTTTGACTAAAGTAGGCAGTTACAATACTTTCACGTCTTTAAGGTCGTAACCACTTCTGACACCAAATTGTTACGTGTCCGGGGGTCCGTGACTAATAATAATGGCTTCTGGATTGGATGATTGGATTTACTGGCACTCCTATTACAAGAACTTTTAAATACGTAGAATCAATTGCAACAGCTCATAATCAATGACTGCCTAGACTCGCTCCATTCCTTACTGGACTACGACTGGCTTCTATTTCACTGAGACAGACTTGGTTCCGATTTAAGAATCGTTCACTTCTTCAGCTTCCGTTGTCCGCTGGTTAACACTCCACAGCTGAACACTCATCTATTGAACTGCCTTCTCAGTTCTCTTACGACTGACTGACGAATGGGCGTCTCCCTTTTATAACTTCGGGGCGAGCCGAATAAAGACCACCCTTTCCAACTTGCATGCCTATTCGTTGCCATGGAAACGTGCCTAGCGACTTGCTACCCTGCAACGGAAGTCCTTGTACTGTTGAGAGCGTATCCTCGGAAATGTGTTTGCCGAACCGTTGTCTAGCAATAGATTATTCCGGCTTTCAGGCATCAGGAAAACACAGTTCCTTCTATTGTTACTTGTCGGACCGTGTTTACAGAGCTGTTACCTGGCAACACGTTGATGAAAATCGTTACAATATTGTAAACGACGGACCCGTACACTCGTCAGAGAGGGCACCCCACATCAAGAAAACAGCAACTGACAGTAACAAAAATCTGATCTTGAGTCCCCAGATGGGGGTCTGGCGCCAAGATAGACTGGCCTACTAATCATCTTTCGTAACATAACTTTTACTTTGACTTCAGAGAACTGCTGCTGCCAGTATGGAAGTGGACTTGAATACCTCCACAGTAGACCTGCGAGTCGCAGGAGGCGACAGAAAGGAAACCCAGTGCCTGGGGGTATAACCGGGCCACCGTGTTCCTGGGGAATATAAATACGGGGTCCTAGCACTTCAGGTTGGGGGAGTCTTGAATCTGAGAGAGCAAAATGTGGTCATGATTCCCGCGGGACTCACACCCGATTGACTGCGCTGGCGAGGACCAGCAGAAATTGTAATCCGTCCTCTGGTCAGAGAGAGCGCCCCACATCAACAAACCGGAAACTGACAGTAATAAAAATCTGGGGGCTTCACACCAAGACAGACTGGCCGATTAAAAGTCGGTCGTAACACAACTTTCACTTTGACTTCATTCAAAATCCGTCTATCGTCATTCGAATGCGTGACAGTATGATTCATTGCATTGAAATCCTGCGAAATTTCCCTAATTTTGGATCTTATTTGTGGATTATACACTCACGTTACCTAGATATAATATTTAAAGAACGAAAACAAAATCTGTAATTTGGTATTACTGCCGAAAAATTGCTTATCCCATCTACATATTTCCATTAGTACGGAGCTTCATAAACTGCGTCTCACTCAGAAACTTTCAGTGATATAATTGTCTTTTTCTGCAGAACTGGACGAAACTGAGCCCTCGGAACGTTGTTACAGGAAGCTGCTAAGAGTTATAGCGCAGAGTTTTTGCAATTTCGTCAGCTTCAAAGAAGAATGGCCGCAGTATGTTGGAGGAAAAGTCAATTAGTAGAGAGTTTCAGTTTACCCGTATCACAAAAAGTGATGTTGGCAGTAACGAAAAAGATGGTGGATGTAGAAAATATGAACCTATCATCATTGACTTTAGCAGATTTTCACTGTATTTTGAACAGTGAAAATACTGTGATAGGCTTTAACATGAAGAAAGCAGTCTTCTGGGATTTGGCACCGTGTATATGTGGTGTTGACCGACGTTTCGGAGGAAAAAGCAGACAGTCTGCTTTTACCGGTTCTCACGGTCTCTTCGCTTGCAGATTTCTTATATTTTTTCTTCTACCCTGAAGATGGAAGCGATACGTTCCTCCGAAACGTCGGTTAACACCACATATACACGGTGCCAAATCCCAGAAGACTGCTTTCTTCATAGTCACCGCCGTGAAAGCCTCAAATCTTACATAGGGTTTAACATATCTGCTCCGTTGGAGTAATACGCCACAGAATAATAAAGAATATTCGTACGATTTTTGCAGTCACAGAGATTGAAAGAAGAGTGAAATTTATGGAAAATAAATGTTAGATATGGTTGTAAAATAAGTCCTAGGAGGTGGGACAAGTACTTTTGATGGTCCGAGTTTTGAGAGATTATATACTGTAAAATATTGTGGTATGTAGATCCGTTGCTAGGCAACTACCGCGAAATAAGCAGCTTATAAAAGAACCATTGCTGGGTTATGGCTCTGCATACAACGGCCCTTGCTAGGCAAATGGTCGCAACATACAAGTACGCGACAATATAAAAATTGTTGAAAATCGTGTTTTCTGTGCGATCCGTGCCGAGGCTATATAACGAGGAAGAGCTGCGATTATGAGTGAGTCTTGAGACGGCAGTTAGAAGAGTAGGCGGTAGTTATGAGACAGCCGCCAGCAGGTAAGAACGTGAGCACGAAAGCAGAGGACATCGTTGGTATCCGTCACCAGGAAACGACTGGTAAAGACACAGATGACTGAGAAGATTTACTACGTGCTGCATTGAACTACAGAGTGTGTGAATTAGCGATAGCGCTACAGTTACTTGTAGTTACGATCTGTAAGCACTCAATATATGCAATTACCAACCCGAACCCGTCTACAGTCACTCCATCACGTGACCATATATATATATATATATATACATACCTTCACGACTTTGTAAATAAGTGCAGTGTTAATGTGCTATCCAAAAACAGACGAGATTGGAGAGTGTTTTTATGCACATTGCCTTGTAAATCTTTGGTAGAGCGGAGGTATAGCTCCAAACATTCTTAACTTTGACATTAGATAGGAGTGAGTAGTCAGCTTTGCGTATCGGCCGCTTTACCCCCCCGTTCGTCACAAACTGGAGAGGAGGATGAGCGGCTCCAAAGACAGTCTGGACGTGTGTCGAAGAGAAAAGTCCCTGTCCGGGCCGGGGAACGAACCACGACTCCCCCGTCGTCCAGCGCCTAGTCTGGTTAATATACCGACTGAGCCGTTCGACTCATCAGGAGCGGAGTATCGCCTTTAAACCTCGCCTTGCTTTGTACGGGACATATCGCTTACAAACACGTGCTCTTATCGTCTCAATTTATCTTCCTCTTGATGTGATCAGTCTCTGTTAAACCTCTTTCTGGGTTACCAACATTATAATCTATATCGTAGCATGGAGATGTAGTGACAGGAGAAGCGTTCTATAAGCCAGCATATACATAAGGTTTGGGCGGTTGAACTGGCTTAGGGTGTTTTAGTCTGTCTGACGTACAAAACGCTAAAATGTATCCTTCATTCCTTCTTCCTCTGAAGATTAAGATACTTTACATTTTTCTTCCTCCAACCGTCGCCTTTCACGGAAATAAATTCAGGTCATCTTCCTCGTTTTCATATTTAATATTTCACATTACATAGGCCTATCCCATTTTCCCCACAATTCAGTCTAAAAATATCCGTCAACAGTTGACGGATGAACATTTTTTTAGAAAGCGAAAGCAACCGTATAGAATATAATGTATTTGCAGGGCAGGATTTAGAGATGTGGGAGCCCAGGGGTAACCGAAATACAGAGAACCGTATCAGTAAGAACAAATTTAGGTTATGACAATTCTTTTGTTTTTCTCATTTCTTACAACAAATAAAATGCAAATTAATTTTCCGTGATTTTAGAGAAACAAATATTCCAGTAAAATTTGTGCATTATATTTCTGTTCTACGGAGGCCCCAGGGGACTGTCCCAGTCGCTTCCTCTTAAATCCAATCATGTCTCTTTGTTCATCTGTTTTATACGTCATCAGTTCAATTTCTTGAATTAAAAACAAAGCGTTACTGTGTGACATTTTCATATGAATGTATGAATATGAATTCCATTGTACAGTTCTTTGTTTCCTAATCTTATTTTGACAGGACGCCTGAAAGCCGGATATACTCCTACATAGTCCGCTGTTATGCTCAATAGTTCATTTAACGGATAACTTCTAACTCTCTAACAAATTCAAGAGGAAATTCGGCCTTCTGTAATTTTATAACCAAACAGTAATATGGCATCACTCTCCGCCAACCACGCCCCCCCCCCAAGCCCAACTCTGATTTTCAATGTTCCGCTCTCCATAATATCCCAAATAATTACCATTCTACGACATTACCACGGTTCAGCGTTTCCTCTTGTTCAGGGACTGTTCATAACACACTTTTATCAACAAGAAAAAATGTTATGTTCAAGAAAATACTTAAATAAAAATAAAGAGTAACCTTACTAAAGGTATGGCAAGCAACAGGAATTTAAGAACATGTAGCCTGTTTTTTTTATTATTATTATTTATTATTATTATTGCTAGCGGGGTGGGACTAAGTCCCTTGTACTGCGGCCACTTCTGGCCTATTGTACCAGCCCCAGATGATAGGTGAGGGTGATGTGGGGAGTGTTTGGTTCAGAACTGTTATCACCGCGGCTCCTGCCTGGAAATATAAAGGTTAAGATATAGGCCTTCGGAAGTGTTGTATGGGTATGAAACCTGGTCTCCTACTCACATGAAGAACATAGAATGAAAGCGTTTGGAAACGTGTGGCAAGAGCAATATGTGGATCCAAGAGACAGAAATTAACAAGAGAACGGGTAAAACTGCAAAATAAAATTGTATTTTTAGGATACTCTATATTAAAATGACAGGCCTATTAGAGCGAGGGAGCCGGTATAGCAACGACATACGGGCTGGATGACCGGGGTTCGATTTCCGTTAGGAGAAGAATAATTTTCTGTACTCCACAGAGTACAGACAGGCTCTGGAACCGACCCGGCCTGCTGTCTAGTGAATTCCAGCGGCTCTTTCTCCTGGGGCGAAACAGGCGGGCCGTGAAGCTGACCAATCACCTCCATCTAACGCCGAGTTCTAGAATGCTAGAGAAATATTTCCACACGCCCATACGTCTTTACGCCGGTCACGGTAGCCGAGCGGTCTAAGTCATGTACTGTTTTCCCTCGCTCAGAAGCCGTGATCGTGGGTTCCAATCCCACTCAGGACATGGATAAATGGTATGTGTGTGTTTTTCTTGTCCTTTGTTTAGGTAAAGGCCTTGCGACGAGCTGCTCACCCGTTCAAGGAGTCTTACCGTCTGTAAAATGATCAAGAAACTGAGAAATCAGCCCAATGCTCCAGAGTGGGAGCAAGCTCCAAAGTGCGGAGCAAAGAGGAAAAAAAATACGTCTTTATGGCGTGGTGCTTAATTAATTAGCACAGTGACAACTTTTTCTTTACCTTTTCTTTCCCCCCTCCCTTGGCACTACAGCCCCAGTGGGCCTAGGCATACATCCATGAACTTCTCCGTTCACTTCGGTTTTTCTAGATCTTACACGTTCGGTAGGACTCCTTGGGCGGGTGATCAGCTCGTCGCAAGGCCTCTACCTGTACACAAACACAGAAACACGCACACACACAAACTAAACATCCATGCCCTGAATGGGATTCGAACCCACGATCCCGGTTTCCAAACGAGCGAAGACAGTACATGCCTTAGCCCGCTCGGCTACCGTGACCGGCTTATCTTACCTTTTTTAGTGTGGTCAAATCAATTTGGGTGTGCTGGATGGGACACGCAGTATACAAGGCACCGCTTCGGAAACGTCGGTTTATCTGAGAAGATAATTTTAAATTGATCTTAAACTAGAGTGAAAGTTGGATTTTGTTGGCTCAGGACACTGCCTCGCGGCGGGATCTTGCAAACATTTAAATGAACCTTCAGTTTCCTAAAAGCAAGGAACGTGTTTATCAGATGAGCGTCCATCGGCTTATGAAGAGGCATTCGACTTCATGGAGTTCATGGGGCGAAAAGAACGAGGTTGGCAACTCGTGGAGGCTGTCATTCCCCTGACATTCTGAATCTGCGAAATGCTGTGGTTAGCTGGTGAACAATTCTCTTTGGAACAGGCTTATCTTTGTCATTAAATACTGCGACACTATTGGCTGCGGGGACCCAAGTGGGCCTAGTACAAGTACAATGGAACTTCGCGTTTCCATTTACGGTACCAACAGTGGGGTTTGGCCTCAGAAAGGCAAGATTCGGTGTATACTGCAAACGATATCGCTGAAGCGTTTTCATTAAAATATGCAAATATCGCTCGAAGAAGTATGCATAGTTAACTGTTTCTTCGCTGGTGATATTTCGTTAAAGAATGCGGCCTATTCATGCCTTAATTCACCAATTTAAAATTACAAGTAAAACCAGATTCCCCTGATAATTAAAGGCAACTATGGGNAAGCTATCCCTGTAACAAGCCGTGGAGGCCCATATGGTTGTGAGACGTCGAGGCTCCCATATTTTCTCTAGACAGTCGGCTCACATATGGCGGTAAAGTCGTCAGCCTTACGACCCGGCCGCATTTTACCTCCCAGGAAGAATCCTGGTACTTATTTCTGCTAGAGGCTGAGTCGACCCGAGGGCCATAGTGCGGCTGGAAAAATTAGGCTTATTGAAAATTCTAATGAAATTATCGGGAATGGAATCCGCGACCTTCCAGCTTGTAGTATAGTGTCTCAATCAAATATGCCACCTTGTGCAAGAAGTATAAAGCAGAAACGAATGCCTTTATGCAAAGTGGATCAGTAATGTGGCCGAACAGATCACTCAAAGCAATATATTTCAGAACAAGTCAGTGTATGTTTCTGTGGGATTTGCGTGCTCGCAATCCAATAACATGTATAAAAGACAAGACATTTGTCGTCGTTTGAAAGGACAAAAGTTAAACTCAGCTCAAAACACTTCCAGCGTTCTCAAATTCTCTTCTGCAACAAACGGAAGATATAGAGCCAATATTTTATTCCCCCTGTTTAGGAACGATATATTGGAGGAAAGTAGTAGTAGAAACGCATTTGCTACCCTGTGTATGTCACTGTCCATCACGCTATAAACAGGATTTCCTTTAACAACTCTGTCTTCCTAAAAGACGAAGTCAATGCGTCTCCAAGCCATCTACGACAAACGACGACGGGATGAACAGGCGCGGAACCCCAAATTCCTCGACCGTCCTTCGTGTAGCCCGTTGCTATAGCGACTGAGCTGTCTCTGCTCTTTGCTACAGATCTGCTGTGATGTGAAAGCTGGTTAAGAACACGCAATAGTAACACAGCTATTTAGTAGACAACATACATAACTCCAAGTAGTTAAGTGTTTTCTCTTTCGGAGAAGAAAGGTGGAAATCAGCCAATGAGGAGTCGGTCTAATGGGTTAAAAAGAATGAAATGATACCCGGAAAGTAAGGATACAAGTCCAGTAAAAATGCAAGGGACATATATTTTTCAGAAATGGCAGAGTTGCTGTGTGAGATAGGAGCGGTATGACACGGTTCAGTTCACGGGCCACAGTCATGGCAAATTTGTGCTCACAGTGTGTTTAAAATGGCTGTGTCGATTCTTGCGGGGGTAAAGGTGTGGCCAGCGTGTACATCACCGTTATCTTTGAGCCGATTGTCCGGAAAATGTGGGAGCCCCGACGTCTCACAGCCCTATGGGCCTTCACGGCCTGTTACAGGGGCAGCTTTACCTTTTCATCTTTTACCTTTAAAAGTTCTGTAGGCCGACTGAATCGTGCTCTTCAAGCAAGTGTTCCCGAAACAGATTTTCGGGAGAAAACGACATCTTCCCAGAGAAAAAATGAGAAAGCCTAGTTGCTGCTATAGAACATATTCAAAATTGTCCTGCATTTGAAAGCCTTTACACAAGATCTAATAACCCAGGAAGAACACATTTGTATCCTGATCTGAATATTAGAAAAGTTTCAGTTTATATGTTGAAAAATGTAAAGTAAATAACACGTCCCATAATAAAAGATTATTTCAATATGTGATTTAATTTTAACACGTGTTTATAAAAGCATGTATGTGGCATTTTACTTAGTTTTTCGGTAGCTAGGATAGCCCAGTCGGTATAGTGACTGGCTACGGGCGGGACGACGGAGGAGTCAGAGTTCGAATCCCGGTCAGGTAAAGAATTTTCTCTTCTTCATGTCGTCTAGACCGGCTGTGGGACCCACTCAGCCTCCTAGTCAAAGGACTCAGGTGGCTCTTTCCTCAGGGGTATAGCGGCCGGGGCGTGAAGCTGGACACTCACCTCCAACTAGCGCCGAGGTCAAGAAAAATGGGTCTATACATGTGCTCCTACATAAGCCTTCATGGCATAGTGCTTAATTAGTTAAGCACAGGGACAACTTTACCTTACTTACACGTAGTTTTCCTTCTTTTATTAGTAAATACGAGTATTATTAATCTGAAAGTACGAAATTCATTTCCAACGATGGAATTGACATTTATAACTTGCAGTTATGGGTCAAATAGGCTCGACTTAATGGCTCTCCAGGAACCAGTTGGGTTGTAAGTGTGGGGAGTCGCATTCACTTGTTTTGAAAGGCGCCTGACAAATATCACTAATGAACCCAATCGTTTCTATTGATAAGATGCAGGATGCTGGCCATCAACTGCTGTACTGTGGAATTAAGGATGTTTTTCTCGCTTCTGAATTTACGACTTCTTTTCCGTACAAATATTTGCATAGGAAGAATCGGAACACAGAAATAAAAGAGAGCCACGCGCCGGATAAATGAAAACCCTCGGTTCCACACCACCCCCTGTCACCCCTTGTCTCCCCCTTTCCCTTCAAAATGCATCGTTCTGTAAGAATTCCGAAGAAAATTTGTACCAAATCACTCCTACGTTGGATATGAACCAATCATAAAAGAGCTTCTACCTACGGAAATGTTCAAATTCGGAAATAATGAAGTTATATCAGTTATTTATTTTGAAAATGGTACAAGTCACTTTATTTCGTTTCTGAAATTATATTCATTTTTGCATTCCACTCTACTGAAAGCTATCAGTTCCAACATTTTGTGATCTTAAGTAGATATAATTTGTCAGTTAATTAATTTTGTGGAGTAGTAATACAATTTTTTATTTGTAAAGTGACTTAAATCACTTTCAGAATCAACAACATTTATACTATGCTTGAGATTACTATTGATCTTGTAATGTAGTGAGATTCTATAATAATGGCCTTATTTCATTTACTGTTTAATGGTTTTAAAAATATACAAAATAACATTTATCATCATCCGTGGCTGCACCATAGCTCAAGAGGTTAGTCGCTGGCTTCCTACCGTGGCGGTCCGGGTTCGATCCCGGGTCTTGTCAAGTGGAATTTGTGGTGGACAAAGTGGCGCTGGGGCAAGTTTTCTCCTAGTACTTCGGTTTCCCCTGCCAATCTTCATTCCACTAAGTTCTCCAACATCATAATCACCTTCTGTAAGTACAACAGGGCAAATAGTGGCCGACATACCTTGTGGACCCGCCTGGACTCCACCGCCCACTAGGCGGGATGGAAGTGGGTAGTTAAGGTTGGGCCACACAGAGCACTACGTACGCTATGTTCGCTATACGAACAGAAAAATATCTCCCTTTATTGCCAATGTGACTGGCCACACAGACTTCCGTACGCTACGTACGCTATAGTCCCTATGTTAGTTGCGTCGCAGAGTGTACACAGCGTACGTAGTGTACGTAGCGAATATAGCGCAGCGCTCTGTGTGGCCGAACCTTTAGAGAGAACGTTTATTTATATGATGTGCAAGCTATACATATAGGGATTACTACTGTTTTGGTGAAATTAGTTTTTTCATCGTGTCGAAGGTTTCAAAATGGAAGAAAGAACATTGATTAAGTTTTGCGCAAAATTAAAGAAACGTTTGAAATGTTGAAGAGTGTATGCGGCAAAGAAAATTTATTGAGAACAACTGTGTTTGAATAGCATAAAGGGTTCAAAGAGGCGTGACAGTCGTTACAAGACAATGAGAGGAAAGGCCGTGCTTAAACTTCCAGAACAGAAGAATAAACGGAAGTCATCAAAAAATGTTAGGTCGAAGATCGAACACTGTGTGCTAGGATATTAGAAGAAATGACAGGGACCAACAGAGAGACAGTTCGCTCGAGTTCATTGCGTTAGGACTGAGTTTCAAGAAAGTGGGTCCTGGTATCTTCTGCATGGCAATGCACCGGTGCATTCTTCGGACGCTCTCTCCAAATTTTGGACGAAAACAGCGATCCTCGTGTTATACCAGCCATCCTGTTCCCTTATTTATCGCCGAGAATGTATGCTGTTTCATCGACCCAACAGCGTGGGACTCGAGAACTGAAGGAGATACGGGAAGAAGTGTTTTCTCGGGAATTCGACTCGCTATACGTGTATGAGGTCGGTCACGGTAGCAGAGCGATCTAAGGCATGTACTGTCTTCGCTCGCTTGGAAACCGAGATCGTGGATTCGAATCCCACTCAGGGCATGGATGTTTAGTTTGTGTGTGTGGGTTTTTCTGTGTTTGTGTACAGTTAGAGGCCTTGTGACGAGCTGATCACCCGCCCAAGGAGTCCTACCGAATGTGTAAGATCTAGAAAAACCGAAGTGAACGGAGAAGTTCATGGAGGTAGGCCTAGGCCCACTGGGGCTGTAGTGCCAAGGAGAGGAAAAAAATACGTGTATCAGAGATGTAAACGTGCGAAAGTGGGCGGGGACTATATTGAATGATGGTATTAATACATACTCTTTATTTTTTTTGTGTGTGCTTTCATAGCCTCAGTTCGGGAACTTAATCGTCACACTGTGTATTTGTCTAGTATTGAGACTGAAATGCTGGCTGAAGCATCTGTAGCTATCTTACTGTCGCCTGACGGATCATCCCGCAACTGATGCTAATGTCAATATCTACTACGTGCTGGGAACAAAACAAGGACATTTGAACAGAGATATGTTAAGTGGGTCCACTTTCACGCGGTATGGCAAATCCGTCGGTTGTGACGGGAGGACACGACTTCAAGACGCGTTCAATACGCAGTCCCTCAGAACCGGAAGAGGAAAGATCTCCATACCGGGGATGCTTCTCCGGGCCATAATTAAATTTACATAAATACTTCGGAACTGAATGGACCTAGACGATGCCTGAAGTGATGACGAAAAGCAGCTACTTGAAAGAACGATGAAACTGTAGTATGGAAATATATTGTGGCATAGATCCGTAGATAAGCAACGACCGCGAAACAAACAAGATAAAGGCCGTTGATAGGCAGAGCCCCTAGGGCAACAATGGAAATACAGTTGGAAGCGGTGTTTTCTGTGTGGTCAGTCAGTTTGTGAAAAGTTGATTGGTAAATTAGTGCAGTGTATTGCAGTGGAGTGGAGCGAGTTGGTTGGTGAGTGAGTGAGTTAGAGGGTTGCTGTGGTTAAGTTCTTGTGAGCGGTTGCTATCAGAAGCTGGTAGCTGAGACACGGAGATAGTTCCGGAATCCAGAGTAAAAGGAACGTCCGTGGTAGAAAGCCGTTACCAGACAACGACTTATGTAAACACAGTAAACTGAGAAAACTTAGTATGTGTTGTAGTGAACTGTAAAATGTGTGAATTAGTGAAACGGTTATAATTACTTTTAGTAACTGGATTGTAAGAGTTCAATAAATCCAATTACCAATCAAAACCCTGTCTATAGTCACTCATACACGTGACAATAACATTAAGATTAATCTTAGATAAACGACGTGAGTTAGGTGAAATTCGCTCAGATTGTCCAATGGTGAGTGTTAGTATTAGCAGTGTTGAAGCACCCAGTAGTAGTTCAGGTTTATTTTAATTACATAAGTGTTTAAAGGACCGATACATGTTTCCACGTCAGACAGTTTCAATTACTGTAAAGTATGTATAGTTTCTCAAGCGCTTCTCTATGACCAAGAAAAACAGACGTTAATGACGACATAGCCGGTCTCGGTAACCGAGCGGTCTAAGGCATGTACTGTCTTCGCTCCTTTGGAAACCGGGATCGTGGGTTCGAATCCCACTCAGGGCATGGATGTTTAGTTTGTGTGCGTTTTTCTGTGTTTGTGTACAGGTAGAGGCCTTGCGACGAGCTGATCACTCGCCCAAGTAGTCCTACCGAATGTGTAAGATCTAGAAAAACCGAAGTGAACGGAGAAGTTCATGGAGGTAGGCCTAGGCCCATTGGGGCTGTAATGCCAAGGGGGGAAAAAAATTACATATCTCGTTATGCCCGGCACTTCGCTTGGTTTCTTATTATAGCCCACCTTCACGTCATAATTGAAGACAAGATTCTGTTTTGTTGAAATTAAAATTTTCTCCTTCCTCGTGAGTGGATCAGTAAAGGAAAGCTTCTTGGCGAACACTGCTTTTATAATCCAGAGTAGGGCATTTCTATTTTACTTGTGCAGAACAGTTACACTGAAACGTGACTTGTAAAATAATTAATGTAGAAGCTGATAAAAAAAGGGGCAGAAGAGAATATTAAAGAACAAAAGTCAATTTGATTTAAGTTACAACTTAATTATCAAGTAATGCAACAATAAAGTTTAAATATTTTATCTTCTTCAGCATTAAGTGACGCATAGAAATATTCTACATATAGACACCAAAAAGAGACGTAGGAAATAACAAGTTCTATCTTCTGCGATATAGTCCGTTGGAAGTCAACTGACGTTCCTCCGAAACGTCAGTCGACTTTTAACGGGCTATAGTGCCGCTTTATATTCATAACCACCTCTGTGAGGACCTGAAATCTTACAGATAGGACAGAATTCGATCCTATTGATTTTATGAAATGATATATTTCTGACTAAACAGAAGGGTATAGCAGTTTCAGTCGGATTATGGAGCACTGCACTGCAATACCGACAACATATAAACGGTATGGAATGCGGTCATAAAACAATTTATCTTAAAAATCTGATCTTACATTGATGAATATAGAGAGTACTGAGTTCAGGACGGTAACGCCTTACAGGACGGCAGCGATGTAACATCACGAAACGCGGTAGGGGTTCAGTGTCTTCTTCAGGTACAGAAGTTCACCTTCTACAGACTACATGGACTTACATCCCACAAGGCGGTAGTCGTCAAAAATGTAATTTCTTCTCAAAGATTTCTGGACACTCTACTCTTAAACTACTAATTATTTTTGTCTCTATGTCTCTACAGTCCTTTGGACCTTGGCCGCGTTTTCAGTTCCTTAATCTATAAATATTCGGTAGGACTCCTTGAGCGGGGGATCAGCCCGTCGTAAGGCCGCTACCTACACACACAATAAACGCACACAGACATTCATGCCTCGAGGGGGATTCGAGCCTACGACCCCAGTGAGCAAGAGGATGGAGACGTTTGATGCTTTAGACCGCGCGGCCACTGGGACCGGCTTTAAGCTATTATTAGACGAAATAAATATAAATGATCATGAGTGAGCCATGTTGTTTATCGATATAAAAGGCATGGAAAATATTGGTCAGAAAATCTAAATAGAATGGACCATCTGGAAGACGTACGTATGTATGGAGTTAGGGCAGTAATTAAAATTAATTTTAGACAAATATGATGTTAGGGTGAGGAATATATTCAACTGCATCAGAACAGGATTCAGATATGGTGGTTTGTGAGTACTGTCTTTAATCATTTACTTACATACTTACTCATGGAGCTGAGCCCTTCTGAAGGAGCCGCCAATTCTGCAGCTACTCAAGAATTTCCCAGCATTTTATGGAACCCGAAACTTCATTACCGTGTTCACAAGAGCCCTCCACTGGTCCCAATCCTGAGCCAGCTCAATCCAATTCAGACCATCCCATCCTATCTCTCTAAGATCCATTTTAATATTGTTCACCCACCTACGCCTTGGTCTTCCCTGTGGTCTCTTTCCTTCTGGTTTTCCCACCAATATCCTATAGGCATTTCTCGTCTTCCTCATTCGTGCTACATGCCCTGCCCACCTTATCCTCCTTGACTTGATCAATCTAATTATACTTGGAGAAGAGTACAAATTATGAAGCTCCTCATTATGCAGTTTTCTCCAACCTTCTGTCACTTCATCTCTCTTCGGTCTAAATATTCTCCTCAACAACACCGTTCTCAAATACCCTCAGTCTATGTTCCTCCCTTAATGTCAGAGACCAAGTTCTAATCAAACCCATACAGAACCACAGGCAAAATTATAGTGTTGTATATTCTAATTTTTATGTCTTTGGACGTCTTTAATCATAAGTTACATAAAAGGATTGAAATCTGGCATATGTAGGCACTCGGGGACACCGGACGATGTTCACACCTCCTTTTGTAACGTAATGTTTTCTTTTCTCTTCCCCCCCCCTTGGCACTACAGCCCCAGTGGGCCTAGGCCTACCTCCATCAACTCCGTTCACTTCGGTTTTTCTAGATCTTACACATT
This sequence comes from Cryptotermes secundus, assembly GCF_002891405.2. Classification (NCBI taxonomy): domain Eukaryota; kingdom Metazoa; phylum Arthropoda; class Insecta; order Blattodea; family Kalotermitidae; genus Cryptotermes; species Cryptotermes secundus. The sequence goes on along the minus strand of NW_019720706.1, from coordinate 171,377 downwards.
CGGTAGGACTCCTTGGGCGGGTGATCAGCTCGTCGCAAGGCCTCTACCTGTAGACAAACAAAGCAAAACACACACACACAAACTAAACATCCATGCCCTGAAAGGAATTCGAACCCACGATCCCGGTTTCCGAGCGAGCGAAGACAGTGCATGCCTTAGACCGCTCGGCTACCGTGACCGGCCTTTCTTTTCTCTTACATATTGCAAATCTAAGATTAAACTTCGAGTTGTGTTTTCTAGAATTTATTCTCTAATGTTGGTAGGGTGCGGGGAATGGTATTCGTTCCCTATTGCATCCTGAAACTACAGTTTCAACCATAAAGACATCATTTTTTATGAGTTGCAGGAATTGCAATTCTCACAGCATGGTTATGAAGTTATACGAGGGCTATTCGGAAAGTAACCCCCTTCTACTTCAGGTAACTAATGTAGGAGTGGGGGAGAGCTTGCGCATGTGAAGTAGCGTCACATGACTGGACACGTAGTGCTTGTTCTTGTCTCTGCAGAGTGAGTTATGGTATGTCCCGCGATTGACAACCCCTACAGGTGCGAAATTCGCGCTGACATCCGCTTTCTTCTTCGCGCTAAAAACATGAGTGCTGCCAAAATGTAATGAGTGAAGGAACTGTAAGACAATGGTGAAGAATGTTCAAAGATGAGCGGGCGAAAAAACGTTCACGATGAAGAGCGAAGTAGTCGGCTATGTGTAGTGAGTGATGGTCTCCTTCAAAGTGTTGACCAAACAATTTGTGAAAGACAGCGCTTCACAATAGAACTTTCGTGTGAAATTCCACAAAATTCAAGCACTGTTCTCTGCAAGATTATCACAGGTTAGGCTATCACAAGTTTTGCGCAAGATGGGGTTCGTAAACGTTCACGGGAGCGCATTAAACGCAGAGAATTGTCTCGGCTTTGACTTTTTAGAGCAATTTCTCAATCACATCGCAACAGGTGATGAAACCTGGGTTTCATTTGTGAATGTTGAAACCAAAGAGACAAAGCAGTGGATGCACACACATTCACTGAACAAGCCGAAAAAGTCAAACTTCTTCTGCCAGAAAGCTGATGGTGGTCCTCATATATCTTCTGTCGTATAACGCCAAGCAGTCCGTTGAAAGCCAACCGATGTTTCGGAGAGAAATGTCGCCTCCATATTCAGAGTAGAAGAATAAGACGAGTAAGAGATTAGAGTAAAATCAGGTGGCAAGCAGATCGACTGGTGTGTTGCTCGGGTTATTCTTCGGCCCTGAAGATGGAGGCGACATGTTCCTTCGAAGCGTCGGTTTACTTTCGGTAGACTATGCGGCACTGTATCCAAGAAGACAGATGTCTTCATAGTCCAGGTGCGAGATCCTCACATCCTGCGTCTTACGTTTTGACTTTCGACTACCCAGTTCTCACACTAGACCCAGGCTGACGGCAAGACCGGACACAGATGGTCACTCTCCAAGAGCCAAAACGGAAACATCTTAAACTTTTGCCTTTTAAATCGGAAGATTTAAGGACTGTATTGTGTCCAACAGACATTTCCCCGTCAGACTCTACTAGGCATGCGTTTGGAAGCTCTCGTGCTGTTAAAAGAGAAACCGAATATAGCCATCTGAAGCCGTAATAAATTAACGCCTTAATTAAATATTAATACCGCAGTCAGTATGACTGGCTAGGGGCTTGACGACTGATGTGTCGGAGTTAGAGATCCGGTGGGGCCCAGACCGGTTCTGGGGCCCGCCCAGTCTATCGAATGGGAACCGTGGGCTCCTTCCTCGGGGGTAAAGGCGACGGGGAGTGAAGCTGACCACTCACCTCCACCAAGTGTCGAGTTCAAGGAAGCGTGAATCTCTACATCCACTCCCCATACTCCTCATGGCGTAATTCTTAGTTAGTTAAGCACAGGGACAACTTTACCTTTTGTTTGTGTTAATTAAACTGTAGGCTTTGAGGCTCCGACGGGATGTCTTGTTCGCTTAGCATAGAGTGACAGGATCCTGTCTGCAAATGTGGGTCGAGGAGTGACTTCACGCTAAATAATCTCGGGGCAATCAGTCTTCATTCATTATAAGAGGAGTTACTTGTGTACTGATTCAGAATATTGACAGACATGTAATTGTGAATACCTTCTGTCAATTTGCTGGAAATATTACTGAATGGAAGTTATTCTGATCTGACTACATCCTTATTCAGTTATTTTACCGAAATGCTTATTGCCATGAGAACCCTGCTGATACGTCAACACGCACGGTCCTGAGGAACAAGGCTTCATACCTTTGTGAGTTACGTAAGATTTCAGGATTTCATGGGGGTGACTATGAAGAATTCCGTCTTCTGCGATGTGGCGCCGTGTAAATATTGTGTTAGCCAACGTTTCGGAGGAAAATATCTCCTCCATCTTCAGGGTATAAGATATCCGCGAGTGATGAACCAGCGTGAGCAGGTAACTGCAGCCAGAAATCCTGGTACCTGCATAAACTCAGCCTATGATAGGGCCGAGAGGAGGAATGAAGCAGTTTGACGTCTGCATGAGAAGATAGTGTTATAAGATTCATTAAAGCGCTTGGTCTACTATTTTTTTGGTGGACGGTACGTGTAGCAGACAAGATGTGTGAAACGTTCAGATAATTTTAGTCAAGAAAGCTGAAGAGAAGAGATGATTAGGGGCAGACTTACCTAGACGTAGATGGGAGGATGACAAATAAATTAAATAAAGCAGGGTGTCATACTGGGAAGTGGATTCGACTAGCTCATGACAAGGTCTAATTGTGAACATGGCAATGAATTTTACAGTTCCGTAATATTCGGAAAAATTTATTGACCGACTGACTTCCATCTCATTAAGGAGAATTATAATATACGGAATGACTCGCTTACTGTGACGCCAGTTATCTGTGGCTGTAACACACCCGTGCGTGCACACACACACAACATGAACGGTCTACACGTATTTTCTTGAACATTCATTCTGAACCGAGGAATTTTAAGGGAGCACGAGTTAGCGTAGTTGGTTGAGGCACTATGCTACAAGCCTGTAACGGATTCGATTCCCGATGAGGTCATTCGATTTTTCAATTGACCTAATCCCTCGATCCGCATTATAGCCCTGGGATCGACTCAGCCTCTAACAGAAATGAGTGCCAGGAATCTTCCGGGGGGGGGGTAAAGGGTGGTCGGTGCTTAAGGCTGACAACCTCACCAACTTCTGTGAGCCGATTGTTTAGAAAATGTCGGAGCCTCGACGTCTCACAACCCTATGGGCCTCAACGGCCTGGCCTGTTACAGGGATAGCTTTACTTTGACGTTACCGTGGAATTTTAAAATTATTCGATTAAATTTGAGGTAGCAGAGGAAGGAAGTAACGGTATAGTCCTTACGTACACGTTTCGGGCACCTGTTAAGTCCTAAGAGTTGCAAAGAACGATTTTTTGCATCCGTGGGACACGTTAAATTCGTTTTGCGCAAATCCTAGGAGACCAGGCGCCTGAAAACAAATGTGTACGATAACTAGGAACACAGTAACTATGATAAGTTAGCCGATGATCACGCTGTAGCACTGATGTCACGTGAAAAACACTAGACCAAACAGAGTCAGCCAGGCTTTACCGTCGGTACTGTACCTCCCTCTGTCGGGTCACGTGGTACTGGACAGATAATATATACTTAGTGTAAAGAAATATGACTGGTATATATATATACATGGATCTATAATGTGATGAGATCAATAAATATGGTTACTAATACTTATCATAAGACATTACTAACGTCACAGTATTTTAATACGACCAGTTCCAATAGAAGGGACTCGTAACTTCCCCGTTTCATAGCTCACATTATTTTTGAGCAATAGTCACCTGCCGCCTTGTCTAATTGCAACTTCAGTCGACTCAAAAAGAATCAGTGGTTTGGTTACTTACCACATTCTTGTTCATCTTCCCCATCCTCACAGTCAGGCTGTCGATCGCAGCGCCTCACCAGGTCGACACAGGAATTACTGCACCGGAACTCGTTGGGCAGGCAACCTGGCGCAAAAGTAAACACGATTACAAGACTGTAACTCAGTTATGAGTTCATTATCGTAATTACATTAAACCGTCGTTAAGAAACTCGGCTAACTTCACTTCACGAAATCAGTTTTGTTTCACAACTTTTGAGTTCCACTCGAACGTGTGGGGAATGGTCTATACTGATTAAATTTCAAGGCACAAATTATGAGGAGAGGGAGGATAAGCTTATGACTTTTGAACCTAATATTTTAAACGAGCTATTATGTGCCCTGATTTCGGAACTAAGAGGTGGAACACTGACCATGGCTTTAGGCATGCAGAAATACTGTGGTCTTAGATTTATGCAGTTGTAGTGAGATATTAAGCGTTTAAAAGAATTCCACGGAACAGATGTTGACAGTCGCTCACTGATGAAAAAATTCCCCGCCAACAATGAAACTAGAAAGGATATTATGTTCACAACATCAGGTCGATGACCTTACCCTGGGCTAGTCCAATTCAAGTTACACCTTCACATCCTATTTCTTTGAAATCTATTTATCTTGCCATATAATTCGTTATCCAAAGCGCTCTCTCCTCTTGAAGCAAGATAGCAATAAGAAAAAAGCAAAGACGAAAAGATGGGGAAGGTATATTGGAACTTGGAATAACTCACATATTTCCCAAATGTATTCTTGCTCTTCTGCATAACGATATATCATTGGCGTTTACCTTCATTTCCTGCAGATACAAGTTCATTATGCTATTGCAGATATAAAGTACACCACGTTAAAGCAGCGCATGTTAAGTCTCTCCCGCTGCATTGGGTTAGAAATAGTTCTTCCTTGTAATTAAATATACGCCATATCGAATGATTAACATTTAATTTATAGATTTTATTACGTTTAAGCTATATATTTTATACAAAAAGATAATTAAAACATTTGAAAATGTGGCGACGTTGAAATACAGCAATAAACCAGACATGAATTCATAAATAAATTAGGAACAAATTAAATTCTAATCCTGCTGCTGCCATTCTGTTCAGAGACTGTACTCTTCTCGTCTGCAGTGTAAAACTGCAGAGATTAAAATATACAAAAATATAATTTTGCCCCCAGTTTTGTGTGGACGTGAAATTTGGTCTTTGATATTAAGGGAAGAACACAGAAAGAAGGTGTCTGAGAACACGGCGATGAAGGTAACGTTTGGACCCAAGAGGGAAAGAAGAATGGGAGACTGGAAAAAAATTATTATGATGAGCTTCATAACATTTACTCTTCGCGAAATAAAATTACAATGATCAAGTCAAGGAGGATGAGCTGATAGGAAATGTAGCATGCGTGGAAGGTAAGAGGGATATTGGGTTTTCGGACTTTATCCATCGTCCTGGTTTTAAGATAACTAAGAAAAACACGACGTTTTTAAGGGACCCAACAGAATAGGTGTTTTCCCACACCTGAGGATGGAAACAGATCCAGTTTCCGAAACGTCGTGTTTTTCTTAGTTATCTTAAAACCAGAACGATGGATAAAGTCCGAAAACCCAATATCTCTGTGTGTTATACACCATCGTCAGAATCCTATAGTAAGATAAGAGGATTTATAGAAGAGTTTTGTAGGAGAGTCACCTAGATAGACGCAGACGTAGGTGTGAGAATAATATTAAAATGGATCATAGAGAATTAAGGTGGGTATTTGGAGTGGATTTATCTGGCTTATGATAAGGGCCACTGATATGCCTTATGGAAGGCTGTAATGTATCTTCAGGTTACATAAAATTTGGGAATTTTTTTGAGTGGCTGAATAAATGTTGGCTTCTCAAGAAGGACTCGATTACATTGAGTTAGTTACAAGTTTTACGAAATGCAGGTCTTCGACTTTCTTCGATTATTCAATTAAAGGAATCGGTCATTGCTTGATATAACCTTCACTCGAATATAAATTCAATTCAATTAGGTTGAAGAAAGAAATTGGCCACGAAGTCTCTAGTCATGCACAAATACCAAATTTCACCAAAATCCCTAAAGCGTTTCCGAAGGTGAAAGACCCTTACAGATATGACATACCCATTTTACATTCAATTTTTTGTGCCTTGTGTTAGTAATGTTTAAAATGAAGAAAGACAATTTAGGGCTATAACTCTCACCAAAAATCTGATCTACTCTAGGGGATCAGCCCCTCGCAAGGCCGTTACCTACACACAGGGTAACACAAACACAGAAAAAACGCACATAATACACACATCCATACCTTGAGTGGGATTCGAACCCACGATCCCAGCGTTCAAGCGAGCGAAGACAGTTCATGCCTTAGACTGCGCGGTCACCGTGACCGGCAAATAATCCAGCATGTGCAATGTAATTAGTTTTAAATTAATCATTTATCATTTATCTGTCCTGTGTGGACAAGATGTACCATCTGCTACTTTTCCTGGAAATTTAGCTGTTTTAGCTACAGCGGCATGTCTTTGCTAATCTGAGATTTGGCAGCTAGTACAAGCTATAAACTAAAAGTTGGTCGGCAAAATACCCAAGCCAAGCTGATTATATATCACGCTGCTGTCAAAACTACCGTTGAAACTTTAAGGACTAAAATCGCTCAGGAAATCAATATAATTGAGAAATTTAAATTTCTGGTGTAGTCACAAATTTTGAACTGGCCCAGTAAGGCGTGTTTTAGCGGCCTCCGTAGTCTAGAGGTAACGTTCCCACCTCATGACTCGTAGTACGCGGGTTCAAATACCCGGCGGAGGTCGTCGAATTTTTAAGGGCGGAAAAATTCAGGGAACAAGTCCTCCGGGAGGGACTTTAAGCCGTGGGTCCCGTGTCGTAGCTTTACGGCACGTAAAAGAACTTCATATCTCCAAAGGAGGTCACTGAGCCAAATTAACGGACGTTTCCCGCCCAACAGCAGTCTCTAATACCTCCGGTAGATGGGGGAAGCATTATAGATACCTCTCAGCTAGTAGAGCCGGTCTCGCTGGCTGGGCGGGACTGATGGTAAGCACCAGTACAGGTTGGATATAGCGACTGGTAGAAATCATAGAGGGAAGCACAATGGACCAATACAGGTCTCAGTGCATGGGGAAACCCACCCTCTCCAATAACTAACTAACTAACTAACTAAGGCCTGTTTTACGGAGGAGCTTTTTCTTGGAAGTTTGGCTTCGGAGAAGCTCACTAATTCCAACAGCTCCTTTACCAGAGCAGTCATCTTCCAACGTCTGAAGTTTGTGGACACAAACCTACGTCATGCCATCATACATAAAGTTACAGTTACAAATTGTCCATTGTTAAACTTTATATAAGTTTCGCTTAGTAAATTAAAGTGAAGTAAGTTATTGAAAAGCACTAACAATACAACAACTTTGGTATTAAAGTGCGATTATTTAAGCAAGTTAAAGTAACTAAATTGCGCCATTATACTTCAAAGTGAACAATAAATATCTCGAGGGAAACTGTGATTGTGTTAGAGCAAGTTTGGTAGCAAAAGCTCCATTCTGTCCTGCAGGAGCGAGGCCTGTTAACGACCTGAGACCAGAGCTTAACTCTACCTAACTCTAGGGATGTGCAAAGAAGTCGACAATAAATCTCATCCAGAGATTCCAATCAAAAACACTAAGGGCAATTGCAGACGCGACATGGTATGTGAGCAACCTTACACTCCACAACGATCTAAAGATACGCTTCGTCAAAAATTAAATACTAGTAATGGCTGAAAGGTACAAAAACCATGACAACATATTAATAGAAGAGCTATACACCAACGGTCCAGTGATAAGAAGACTGAACAGAACACGGCCCCAAGACATCATCAATCAATGAAACAGACTGCATGTAGGAGAAACATCACTGGATGTTTCCCTTGCAAGCAAACCACCTAAAGCACATTTACTTAATACTCTGCAATGACGTAGATTGTAAAGAAGCATAATAATAAATAAAGAAACTTTACCTATACCTGAGCATAACCCAAATAACTCTCCTGAGGAGACACCATTCCAGCTGTAAGCTACACTCTTGCACTTACTGGGGCCCGAACAGTCACTGTCCTACGTTCTCAAATACATTTTCCGTGTGAGGCGCTGTCTCTGACGAGAGGATGGGTCTGTCATTTGTCAGTCACAGTCAACAGTAACAAGTCAATTTTCATTACGTACCATTGAAAGGAGGATATTTACGTGGCATAAAGATTAATTGGAAATACATGCGGATTCAGAGGCAGTAATTGTACAAAACTTCCTGCAGCGACAACCTTCCGGTTCAACTGACATTTATAACAGGGCCATGCCATAGTTCAGGTGGTTAGTCGCCGGCTTCTGACTACTGCGGTCCGGGTTCAAGCTTAGTTCTGGTCGTGTGGGATTTGTGGTGGACAAAGTGGAACTGGGGTAGGTTTTCTCTGAGTATTTCGGTTTCCCGTGCCAATTCTCATTCCACCGACTGCTCCAAACTCATCATCTATCAGCCGGGGCTGGTAAAATAGCCCAATTAGTGGGCCACGTACCAAATCGACCCAGCCTCATCCCCCCCCCCCAAGAAAGAATGAAAGAAAAACACATATAACACTACGAGAAGGCACCGCCACACAAATGTGACTCCCTGTGTTACTTGAAAGTGAGAGACAAGATGGGCGGGTGTTTGAGAATTGTGCAGCTCTTCACCTTCAGTGTCTTTGTGGCACTATGATCACATTTCCACAGGAATGCCTATGCACGTCAGAAGGGAGCGTTTGTTTACTTTATCGCAGCTGCCTACGGGCTCTGAAGGTGTTTGTTCCTCGCGTTTCAAGATGAAACAAACAGAAACAGAGCGAGTATCGAAAAATTCTCTCTGAGTTACATTATACGGAGTCTGAGAGTTAAATAACCGAACTGATACTGTACTGTCGCCAAACTTCAGTGAAGGTCAACATCTTCAAAGTACACGGACACTGTCCCTTCTGAGTTTGTAGAAGCAAGCAACGCCACTGCCACAGTCAGAGACGTCCCTTGAAATTATTTTCGCAAATCCTTTTTGCCTGTTGTTGTCAAGTTACTCTTAACGCATTCAGTTGTTCGAAATAATATCAATTAGAAGATTATTTTTGTTTAAAGAAGATGATAAAATCAGTCAAGAAGCGTGGATGTAGCAAAACTGGTGTTTCCGGGATTAATATCGTTTCTTCAGAAAGAAGGCTTACTCTATATGGAGAATTTCACGATGTAAATTCCATTTGAGATTAAAAAGATGTTTTGTTTTAGATAAATGCCGTGACGCAAAATTTTCAAAATTAGAAGGCAGAATGCTTGGTTGACTCTGTTTTACAAGAACAAATTCGTAACGGATAATACTTTCTAAGTAAAACAAATATATCAGCTTGGCCTTAAACTTTGATGTTTATATGTGAGCACTTGGGAGGACCTGACCTTTCCCACTCAGCTTAATTTTTGGATTTTCCCGGAGGACCGATGGCCAGGGAGAAATTTCTGTAAATGTTTTTTTTAAATACGTATTCTAAGAAATTACTCATAAATTAAGAAAGATGATTGCACCAATAATACACTCATGAAACAAAAAAGGACTCCGCGGCCTGTAGTCCGCAAGCGAACTATACCCACCGAGCGACCGCCGCTTGTCGGCGAAGTTAGTGCCAAATTTGCCGATAGAGGGTGTCACGCGGTCAGCGCAGCGGATCCCCACGGTCGTTAACCTCGCTTTCCTAGACCGGAGCCGCTATTTCCTTGAAATAACTCCTCAATTATCCTCACGAGGCTGAGTGGACCCCACTTTAGACCCACTACTTCTCAGAAAATCTGGTAGCGCCGGGAATCTAACCCGGGACCTCTGGATCTGTAGACAGGAACTGTGACCACTAGACCACAGATACACTCATAGTTGGCACAAAATAATATGAACCTTGACGACTGCAAGAAGTCTGCTGAATCACTGAATAACCTGATCCAACACCATCTGTTTTCTCAAATAGTGCATAAACATATCAACTGTCATTCATCATATTTAAACCTTGTATACACCAAATATTCTTCATAAAAACACACCCACACACAATAAGCGCATTATTCTATAAAAACAGGGGATCAATTTATATTTCTTTTTTTCAAGTAAACCATTCCTTAGTTTAAATAACACCGTAACGTGTAAGCTGTTCCGCAAATCGGCTTATAGATGCATTAGCTGTCATGTCTCCCGCCACTTTTATCTGTCCGTGCAATTCAAGCATTTGTAGACAAAAGTGAATATGTTCATTCCAATAATTAAAGAGAATAAATATAATCTAAGTATATTCTTTGCTATTTCGCACAGTTTAATAATCTTAATAATTACGTTTTTAGCAAAATTAATCAGATCAATTCATTGCATATAATTAGCAATAAATCCCCTTGCAATTCGCTAAGGAGGTGCTAAGGGGAATATTGTGTCTGGGACGGAAGGAGAAAGACAGCGATGAAGAATTTCACGGCTTGTATTATTTGGGCGATAAAATCAAGCAGGACGAGTGGTCTGAGCATGGACTGCGTATGGGAGGAAACGAGAAATGCATACAGAATACTGAGAAGAAACGTTGAAGGGAAAAGAATATTCGGGGAAACCGGGTGTGGATTTGAGGGGGGGGACATGTAAACGTAGATCTTCAAGAAACAGGTTGTGTGAGTGTGATGGGCTGGATTCAACTAACTGAGCATAAAAGAAAACAGTGGCTTCTAGTGAAAACTATGACAAACCATCGCTTCCGTGATACGAAATTCCTTTACCAACTAAACCAGTGTCAGTTTCTTAAGAAAAATCTTATTCAATTAGAGTATTGTAGTTACTTAAATATTCGGGCCACGCCATAGCTCAAGCGGTTAGTCGCTGGCTTCCCAACGCGGCGGCCCGGTTTCGATCCCGGGGTCTGGTCAAGTGGAATTTGTGGTGAACAAAGTGGCGCTGGGGCAGGTTTTGAGTACTTCGGTTTCCCCTGCCAATATTCATCCCACCAACTGCTCCACAATCACCCTCACCTATCATCTGGGGCTGGTACAATAGGCCAGAAGTGGTCGCAGTACAAGGGACTTAGTCCCACCAAACTAGCAATAATAAAAAAAGTAATACTTAAATATTGACGATTAAAATATTTCAAATTAAGATTACAAACATTGGCCGTCCATCCATCTACTCCTGTTGCTCCCACTTGGAGCATAGGACATCCGTGAAACGCTTTGTTCCACTTCAGTTTCTTAATCTCAGGCAGTCGGTATGACTCCTTGAACGGGGGATCAGCCCTATCGCAAGACCGCTACATACAGACATCAATGCCTCGAACGGGATTCGAATCCACGTCAGACCGTGCGGCCACTGTGATCGGCACAAACATAATGCGAACTATAATTTAAGGTACTGAAGAGTTCCATTCTTAAGCAAATCAATATTCATCTCTCTCAGCCTCGTTTGGTGTCGTGGTTATAATCGAGTCACGTGAATGAAAATTGGATTCCTTGGATTTGAGGTTTTCGCTGCGATGCCTGCGAAGAGTTCCAAATTATTACATATAACGCCGTGTAGTCCCACGAAAGGCGGTAGATGTTTCGGAGAAAGTTATTGCTTCCATCTTCAGGGTCCAAGAGTAAGCCAAGCATGAATCCGGCACAAAGCTCTCCTTCCTGCCATTTTCATGCTGAGTTATTGTTCTGCTTACTTTCCAGATTCGCCTAATAAATTTTACATGTAGAACGAAATGCCAGATATCTTCGAAATCATTTCAGGAATTTCAGAGGGATGGACCGTTGAATATTCAGTAACGTCGATTGACAGAAAAGATGGTTGCATTTCGTGAAACTGAAAGAGCAAGTGCAAGCGGTATTGACTTACTTCAAGCTACTCTGCCGTTTGCCTGGATATAGAGAGAAACCACCAAGACCCCAAGTCCGACCGAGATTAAGAACGGGCAGCTCTCACGAGCTGCCGCTTGCGCTTCGACTGCTCCCACCACTTCAGGAGAATAGACCTTGTGCCAGAATTAATTGACAGACGAGCAACAGCAGGTTCTATTCTCCATCCGTAGGCTAGCTACCCAGACATGTTCTACATTTTTAGCCTACTGTCCTTCTTTTGAGAAAATAAAAGTTTGGTTATGAGATCACCGTATGTGTATCCCCCTAACAACGTCTGAATGCCTGAAACAATCTTTATGAGAATCGATATGTACACTGTGGCACATAGACCTGTTCCTGGGCAGAGACCTCGAAACGGACAATGAGTACAGCTGTTGCTGTGCAACAGGCGGATAAACAAACACCCGTTGGAACCCAAAGGTTTATTACCGTGTAAGATTTGAGGCTTTCACGGCGGTGACTATGAAGAAAGCAGTCTTCTGGGATTTGGCACCGTGTATATGTGGTGTTAACCGACGTTTCGGAGGAACGTATCGCCTCCATCTTCAGGGTATAAGAAAAAATATAAGAAATTTGCAAGCGGAGACTGTCTGCAGTCTGCTTTTACCGGTTCTCACGGTCTCTCCGCTTGCAGATTACTTATATTTTTCTTCTACCCTGAAGATGGAAGCGATACGTTCCTCCGAAACGTCGGTTAACACCACATATACACGGTGCCAGATCCCAGAAGACTGCTTTCTTCGTTTATTACCGTGTTCACTGGTCCCTATCCTAAACCAGACAAATCCAATCCCTATATTCCCATCCTATTTCCCTATGATCCATTTTAATACTGCCTGCCCACCTACGTCTTGGTCTTCCCAGTGGTCTCTTTTATCAGTCCTAGAAGCAAAGATCTTCCTTAGGATAGGGACCAGTGGAGGGATTTGTGAACACGGTAATGAACCTTCGGGGTTTCACAAAATGCTGGGAAGTTCTTGAGTAGCTGCACAATTGGCGACTTCTCAAGAAGGGCTCAGCTTCATGAGTGAGTGACAAGCAAATATTGTGGGGGGAAATTTTCTTAAATTAGGCCACAATCCCTTCCTTGCACATTATTTCTAGAACTTATCACCTGGATAATCTGAGATATTGAGAGTATAGTTAGAATGTACGTAAATGAAGTAAAGCAGAGAAGCGCATACTTCCCGCCAGAGCATGCGCTCGAGAGCTATAATAAGCCTATCAACATTAAACAAAATTTACGTCTACTATTTCTGGCACAAATTGAAGCCATATGAAAGACCTGGCTTCCAAGGTTCTGTAACTTTTGGTTCATACTCCGAACTCACATAAAGTTACTTCAGAGAACCTACCCCGCACTCCGCTCCTACTTAAGCGTTTGCCTTTCGGAGACAAAACGCTTGGGAGCTGGAGGTGAAGGAGACGCGGGGAACTCTAAAGCAGAACCATAGACAAGCAAAGCAGAGTCAACACTGGTCAATAATGCTCGACAGCTTTAGGGAACAGAGTGCTGTGTCGCTGAGAGGAGGAATTATTGGTCAAACTTCCGAAGTACAAACTCTCCTCGTGCGATCGGCAACAATCATGTGAGACAGACCATAACATTCTGCCTCTGCTCATACATAATCAAAAGTAACTCACGTAAATATTCTCATCTGATAGAAAGCTCTGTAAAATTCATTATTAGTTATGTAAATAGAGACAGAATGTATAAATCGACGTCCACAAATGATGATGGAAGTTCTACCATCGTCGAAATCAAAAGAAAAAAATTGTGGCACAGAATTACTGGGGTTTTGGACTTTTCCATCGTCCGGAATTTTAGGTAATAGAGGACACAACGTTTCGGAAACTGGATCTGTTTCCGTCTTCAGGTGAGAAAGGAAGATACCAAAACCTCAGTAATTCTGTGTGTCATCCACCATCATCAGAACAATTTAGAAAAAAAAAATTGGGTTTCATGTGCCTTCAGTTACTTGCTATGCAACCAAAATATTTTCATGGAAACAACATGACATTAAAATTTGTGGAAATGGCCAATAATGAAGGCCATATATGAACTGATATTTAGCCCACTGTTTACATTCGCAAACTAAACTGATAATTAGGATAAGCTGCTGACATAAACCTTGTCACCGATCGGCGTTCCTTCTCTATCCGCACTGTTCCAGGACGGAGAGCGACAGTGTGCCGAGGGCAACAGTGTCCTTACTGGTAGCACACATAACTGCCATCTGCCGACGTCACACGCGAACTCAAATCTTCGCAACAGAGCCATGTTTTTAACTTCTTTAAAAGATTGATTAAAAACGGTATACTAAACATGCGTGTGCTTACGATCTATCCCCATTCAAATCTCTCAAGTATAATTCGATCCTTCCGTTAGTTAACTGAAAACAGACCGAAAGCTTAATACTCGCATAAGACTGTCTGCCATATTGTTCTTATATTATCACATTGTATAAAAAACTCATATTTTGTTTTCGGATTATTCTGGAAACAAATCTCAGAACATTAGTTACGTGATGTGTGGTCGCTCAAAAACAAAACTTCACACGATATCCATGTAAAAACTAAAGCTATCCCTGTAACAGGCCGTGGAGGCCCATACGGTTGTAGGACGTTGAGGCTCCCAGATTTTCTAGATGACGGTAAGGTTGTCAGCCTTACGTTCAGACCGCCCTTTACCCCCAGGAAGATTCCTGGCACTCATTTCGGTTAGAGGCTAAGTCGATCCCAGGGACATAGTGCGGCTGGAACGATTAGGTCAATTGAAAAATCCAATGACCGGTAACCTTGACGGTATTATTAATAATGGGAAATTAAAGTCAGACTTTGATATATTGTTTAATTATGTGATACTCCTATCAGTTTTAATAAATATCATGTTATCGCTTATATATTATTTATTGAAGAAAACGGGCACATGGAAGGATTGACATGATATTGCTGAAGGTACATTTGAGAGCCGTCAACACAATTCACTATAAAACCGATATTCAAATGTCTGACATTCTTATATCTTTCTATCTAAAGAGGTCATCAGTTAGTCTACTAATTGATGTCTGTACTTATTGAATTTTCTACTGATATTGATACATTTCTTAAATTTAAAACGCTGTTACAATAATTTTTTTTAATTTAAATTTTATGTATGGGATAGGTCTCAAATAACACGTGTTGTAACATGCTAGAAGTTAAGTGTGCTAAAAGTCTACTAGTTTAAATAAATTAAATAATAGTATAGTATATATTAATAGTAATTAAGATTTCAATATAGAAGCGGCAGAAGATGGTGTGTTTAGGGTGCTTAGTGTGTGGTGTAGGTAAGCTTCGAACTTTCCTAGCTCTGCAATCGAAACCTGCAGTGGGATGTAAATAAACCGACTATCAAACTTCTAACATTGGTTTTATAATCAACTGTTGCATTGACGGCTCTAAAAATATACCTTCAATACATGATACACAAGAGGACACAAGAAATTAAGACGATACCACAAACCCACTATCTGTATACAATACGAAACACACATCATAAACAAAACAAAAGGCGAACTGTGTGGCCTGTAGTCCGCAAACGAACTATACCGACCGAGCGACCGCGAAGTTAGTGCCAACTTTAGGGGATAGAGGTATTCGCGTTGTCAGTGCAACGGATCCCACAGCCGTTAATTTCGGTTTTCTACCGGAGCCGCTACTTCTTTGAAATAGCTCCTCAGTTATCCTCACGAGACTGAGTGGACTCCGTTCCACACAGACCACAAACGGTATAAAATTCGTCAGACGATGCCACACCGCACCAGATGTGGCTGCAGTATTTCGGTCGATGTCACATTCGGACTAGAACCCTCGTCAGCTAGGGGACTCGTAAAATTGAAGTAATGAGAGAAGCACGAGACTGTAATGAATTGGAAGCTTCAGTTCTCGGAAATGTTATGTTCAGAAAGACAAGCAGTAGAGCTAATTCAGATGTGAGAAGACTGATCATTGCATCAGTGCAGCTGCACACTTTCAGTGAATATCTACGTAACGTACAGTATTACTAAGTGTAACTGCAACGTCATCCCTCCTGCTGCTGGAAGGGCCCGTTAATTGTTGCTGGTGCGGGTTTTCTCCGAGTACTTCGGTTTCCCCTGCCAATCTTCATTCCACCAAATTCTCCATCACCATAATCACCCGGGGCAGGCTATAACAGGCCAATCAGTGGCCGCGGTGCCAAGTGAACCCAGTTGGATCCCACCTTCCATAAACGAATTAAAAAAAAATATTACATTGCTGCTATTAAACATCTCTTTACGAAGTGATCTTATTCCCCCTACATCATAGTCCTATCTTCGAACTCCTTTTTTCGCGACATTGTATGCAACGTGTTTCCTGCGTATATCTGAAATTATAACTTTGATGTTATGAAAGTTTATCAACTCCGTCCAGTGTAACTAATAAATGTTTTATTTATCATTTTTAATCTTTCATCCTTGACATGTTTCGGTCACAGTGACCACTTTCAGAAGGACATATGAATACAGGAGTAAACTACTATTACAATGTGATTAGTCAATATCAATACATACATACAATATCATTACGATGTCATTAGTATACAATCTGAAGCTTTAACAACTATGGCGATGTGCATGAATATATTAAAATATTTATAAATTATTAAAATTAGTTTGCTTATAAATTTGGTTTAAAAATCTTTATTAAAATCTAGAACAAATTTGGTTCATGATCTTTATACTGCCTCTCTTTAAAGGAAGTTGGGTGTCTACCGCCTCGTGGTTCCGTTGTTTGATGAATAGGACTCTTCAGTGTCGTCCTGTTGTTCGGGCCATGCTGTGCTGTTATACAGTAACATAGTGTAAGATTTGAGGCTTTCACGGCGGTGACTATGAAGAAAGCAGTCTTCTGGGATTTGGCACCGTGTATATGTGGTGTTAACCGACGTTTCGGAGGAACGTATCGCCTCCATTTTCAGGGTAGAAGAAAAAATATAAGAAATCTGCAAGCGAAGAGACCGTGAGAACCGGTAAAAGCAGACTGTGTGCCAAATCCCAGAAGACTGCTTTCTTCAATAACATAGTGGTTTCCGCCTGTACTGATATATCCTTCTGAAGATGGTCCCTCAGACCGAAACGCGTCAAAGACGAAAGATTAAAAAGGAAAGAAGAAAACATTTATGAGTCACACTGGGTGGAGTTGATAACCTTTCATAATATTGCTAGCGTGATGGACCAGAATGAACCAAACCGAAAATAACTTCGATGTGTTATTAGTCTTCCAGTAACTTACGCCATGCTTCAAAGGTTGCGTTTCCTAGAGCTCTCCTGCAGCATTTGCATTGCGTTTACAAATATTAGCTTTAAATCCTGAAACGTGTTATTTGGCAGAGCTTCTGTTTATCCTTTCATGAATTGCATTACATATCCATCTCGCTTGATCCTTGATTTTAATTTTGCTTCTTCTATTTGTCCTTTCTTTATCTCTGTTTTATTATTAACTGCATTTCCTTTCTTCAATTTCTGCACTTTTCTTTCAATTTTCCTTTTATCCTTCATTTAATTTTTTTCCCTTTCCTTTCTCTTACCTTTGCTTTATTTCCTTTTTACTTGATTTATTTCCTTCTCTCTTTCGGTCTCGCTTCATTCAATTGATTTCTGTACGCTGGAATTCAGTACGGCTGCCAGTTATCAGAAAGCAAGTGACGACCAATAACATGAGAGGATGATCACGTGAGCGAACGGGGTGTGGTAGCCGCAATACTGGTACGTACACCCCGATACCCTTGGCGTGATATTAACAGCCCCTCGTTAGCTCATTTGCAGAAGACTGCAACCGACCACTGTCGCTTTCCCATTTTTCTTTCCTTTCTACCTGTTCCTCTCCGTTCCTAATTTCTGTTTTGTTCCTTCTGTGATTCTGTTGTGTTTGTTTCATCACAGTAAGTTAAAAATTGAGTCATCCCATGAAAATGGGAATCCCGAATTGAAAATGAGGATTTATAATTCTGCTCCAGTTGATGTGGTTGATATTTTCAGGGCCGCACTATGGCCCTGGGGTCGACTTAGAAATGAGTACCAAGAATATCCTTGGGAGTAAAGCACGGCCGCCATCTATGAGCCGATTGTCTAGATAATGTGGGAGCCTCAACATCTCACAAGCCTATGGGCTTCCACAGCCTCTTACAGGGATACCTTTACTNAGCCGATTGTCTAGATAATGTGGGAGCCTCAACATCTCACAAGCCTCAGGGATACCTTTACTTTTTTTTTTAAGCAGGCAGAATCCAGGAAAATTACCGACCACACATGGACCATAAGCCCAAATATATCGAAGTCATCTCTACTGAAGAAGAAAGCAAGAGGAGGGTGTGGTGCGGGTATGAGTCTCCTCTTTAACGCTCGCTGTGTGTGGATGTGGGTAGACGGTCAGCTTCAAGTCTTAACTCTGCATCCCCGTAATCATTTCATAATAACACCGAAAGCAATTTTCGAGGCAAAAGAGAAATAAAATTTATAAAGTACGTACAAAGAAACATTTGATACCCATTCTGACATTTCCTCTCGACGTCTCGTCCACTAAACTTCTACCGGTCTAAGTTATTCTCTGCTCCTTATGCAATCAAAATGCTATATTAGCTTATTTATATTCTCTTTTAATTTAAATATTGATAAAACCAGTGCCCTCTCGCCAATGGAATAGTAGAAAATAGGCTTCACACCAAAGATACATCTCTTCAGACTGTAGAAGTAAAAAAAAAAATAGATTAACAACGAAATGAAACTGAAAGACGTTTCACTTCGTAACTAATATCAGAGAGTCGTGATAATTTTAAATTGCGAAATTGTTGCGTCTTGTTTTGTTTAGGTCTTGAATCGCTGTAAAATTAATGAATAGGGCGGCCATTGCTTGGCTTCCATGGCAACCACATTGTACTCTCGCCATTGGAGACAGAGCGAGAGACTCATAAAGCAAGCATCTGGGGCTTCATGAAAATTGTCCACTACTTGCCCAATATTAACCAAAATTAAAATAAGCCCAAATGTTCTAGAAAAACTCCCCTAACTCAACCGTCACAAAAACCTATTCACTAGGAACAAAGATTTCTCATGGAGACAGAAAGACCGACAGAAACAGAAACAATAACGAGAAAGCCACTAAGTTTGTTTCGAAATTTTTGCTACCTAAAAGAGAAAAACTCGAACGCTCACGAAGGGAATCGAAACCAGGGTGTTCTATCCGCAGTTAGTTGTTCTTCTGGACAAGATTCCATACGTATATATTACTTTTAAAGCGGCTTTAGTCCGCAAACGAACTATGACCGCCTTTGTGGTCTAGTGGTCAGAGTTCCTGGTTACCAATCCAGAGGTTCCGGGTTCGATTCCCGGCGCTACCAGATTTTCTGAAAAATAATGGGTTTGGAACGGTGTCCACTCAGCCTCGTGAGGATAACTGAGGAGCTACCTGAATGGAAAAGTATAACAGAAGAGACCAGAGACTAAGGAAAGGATGGAACAGCTCCTAATCATGTCAAAGGGTGGTCTCCTTTGGCAGCATTGCTAAGCACTTTGGCTCTAGTATCGGAAAACTAGCTCGGTTCCATCTACTGGGAAGTACTAACGACTGTAACGGATTTGTTCTTCCCTATCATCCATTGTGTCTGCCACAGTTCTAAGCCATTTATCTTCTGGTACGATTCGACATTCTTAACTTAACCTACTTTTCGTTCTAAGGTGATGTGGGCAAATGACATGATAA
Organism: Cryptotermes secundus; assembly: GCF_002891405.2. NCBI lineage: Eukaryota > Metazoa > Arthropoda > Insecta > Blattodea > Kalotermitidae > Cryptotermes > Cryptotermes secundus. Next base: position 151,767 of record NW_019720706.1, on the reverse strand, counting down.
ATTTATGTGTTTACATGTCCGTGCCCATAACAGAACTATTTTTGGTATGGACGTCATAATGTAGGAGGCCAGCCATCCTCATCTAATGACAGGGAAAACAATATAATGGTTACGAAAATTCCCTAGATGAAAGAGACGCTATTACTTCTTAATGTAGGATTTGAAAATTTGACAGACAGAACTAAACCGTTGCTTTAATTGTCCTGCTTATAACATCTCCGCAAGTAAAGTAAAAAAGTAAGTAAATGTATCCCTGTAACAGGTCGTGGAGGTCCATAGGGTTGTGAGATGTTGAGGTTCCCACGTTTTCTAGACAATCGGCTCATAGATGGCGGCAAGGTTGTCAGCCCTACGCTCCGGCTACACTTTACCCCCCAAAATATTCTAAGAATATTCCTGGTATAAATTTCTGTTAGAGGCAACATCTCAACAAGAACCGCACAAAAACATAGTTCCACTGTTGTTGTTCAATTGTTGCTTAGCGAACCGCTGCCTAGCAATGGCGTGACGGCAATCGACCCGTTGCCTAGCGACAGACGTGTTTGTCGAGCCGTTTCCTAGCAACGTTTGTCTCTTCTGGCTTCCCAATTCTGGCTTTCAGCAGATATACCACAGTAAGTCTATCATTTCCCCAGGGGTCATCTCAACGGCATACTTCCTAAATTCACCCTGTCAGTAATAACACCACTGCAGCATCTCAAATTGTTGAGGTAATAATCTTAAAATTACTTCGATTCCTGAGCCGGTCGCTCTGAATGTTGCAAGAATGTTATGTTGTATGAGGCATTTCAATTGCAAACCCCACAAATCCCACGTACTGACCTCGCTGATAATGACGTACCGTAAAATTGATTTATTGACTTCATTACGCGTAAAATCTACAGCGTCTTTTCTACGCTTCGTATTAAATGTTCAAAATGCGGTGAAAGAAATAATTATCATTTAATCATGAATTTCGTGGTACTTTTGGGCCCTACAGAAATTAGAGCTGCAAATTCCAAATTTAATTCCGCGCATATTTCTGGCTTAATTATTTCCCATTTGACACATGAAATCCAATGGGTACCTGGTGTTCGTTCGCCGGAAGAAAAGCAGCTGGGGCTTGAAGCTGACCACTCACCTCTAACTAATGCCGAGGTCAAGAAATATGGATCTATAGATTCACTCCCCCATACGCCTTCATGGAGTAGTGTTTACTTAGTTAAGCACAGGGCCGCGCCATAGCTCAAGCGGTTAGTCGCTGGCTTCCCAACGCGGCGGCCCGGGTTCGATCCCGAGTCTGGTCAAGTGGGATTTGTGGTGGACAAAGTGGCGCTGGGGCGGGTTTTCTCCGAGTACTTCGGTTTCCCCTGCAAATCTTCATTCCACCAAATTCTCCATCATCATAATCACCCGGGGCAAGCTACAATAGGACCGTGCCGAGTGGACCCAGTTGGACTCCACCACCCACTATTACGAATTTAAAAAAACAAATAGTTAAGCACAGGGACAACTTAGCCCTTTTTATCTTCTCCCACGAATGCGTCTCCATACATTCATTCCTGAAAGGATATTAAGGAAAAGAATAATAAAACAGAAAACATTTAATGCTCAGATAGACCATTTTCTCTTCGATGAATATCCTTCCTTGTCAATACCACTTCGAAAATTTGTTATTTTACACAGCGTTTTCAAGCTATACACTACGCAAAAATAGAGAAAGGAGTACGGGGCTTTGTAACGAAATATTTACAGACACACATGGCAGAGAATAGCGCACACAAAAGAAACGAATTGCTCAATACATCAAGTTTGACATATGAATCAGTCTACACCAGGATTATATTGGTTTTAGTATGAATGGAAGAAGTTTAAAATAGTAACACGGTATGTTGACAAGATGATTATTATGAATCGCTACAATCCATTCCCAGACGTGCACACAGCAAGACAGTCACGACTGCAGATGTAACCGCTGCTGCTCAAGCTTTAATTCTGTACCTCATCCTACCAGCTTTCAGAATGTCCTTAACAGAACCCCAGAGGATATAACTGGGAGGGGTACGTCGGGATTTCTTGGGGATATGGAATGGGATCACCGGCTCCTATCTACAGATTTGGGAACTGAGAAACACAGAATGATATAGAAACATGGCAATGGCAAAGAGAATCAATGCACCGTCACTTTCTGCGATGTTCAAGACCTCAAATTTCTTCTTTATATTCCAACTTTCTAATCTCGGACACACTGCATGACTACATATCTGAGAACATATCAGTCACAACAGTAACTAGATCACGATCTGGGTGGCAATGGTTCGATTTATGTCCGAGATATGTTCTTATTCTCTTCTTCACTGAGCCCAGACCGGTTCTGGGGCAAAGAAATCTCCTGCCAGCGGGGGCTGGGGATGTTACCCCGGAATAAAAGTGGCCTGATCGTGTAGCTGAGCGCTCATACCTACATAATATTGAGAGCGGTGGCCGCGCCATAGCTCAAGCGGTTAGTCGCTGGCTTCCCACCGCGGTGGCCCGCGTTCGATCCTGGGTCTGGTCAAGTGGGGTTTGTGGTGGACAAAGTGGCGCTGGGGCAGGTTTTCTCCGAGTACTTCGGTTTCCCCTGCCAATCTTCATTCCACCAATTGCTCCACAATCACCCTTACCTATCATCTGGGGCTGGTACAATAGGCCAGAAGTGGCCTCAGTACAAGGGACTTAGTCCCACCCCACTAACAATAAAAAAAATTGAGAGCAAGAATGAGTGGAGATTCATCTCCACATCTGTATATGACTTTATTAGGTATGCTTAATGAAGCACAGGAGTATGCCCTCACTTAATTAGGCCCGAGGTAGCAGCTCCATTTGCTTTAGTTACTTGTATTCTTAGCCCAGTTAATGAAGAGAGAAAGGATGCAGCTCAATGACTACCTGTGGGTCATAAGATATTATAAAGGTGATTTTGCTGAAGCTAGGCAGATATACTGTTCAGCATCTCAGTTTTCCTCAAATATGAACTTCAAATAAAACTGAACCTTCATGTGTACAACGCCTTACCAAGAAGTGCCAAATTGCCGAAACATCGGTCCAGAGAGATGCTCTCAACTCGTGTACATGTTCTAATAGAGGCCTTGTTACCGATGCAGTTATTCACTGAATTAAAAACAAACAGCGCCTAGTTCATCAATGTAATGATAGAGCCATATATGGCCAAATTCGTCGGTTCCCAACTGCGGAAGGCAAATTTACAGGAAGTAATTAATATTTGTATGAACTGTTTAACATAGTACTATATATAATACAGTCTTGACGTTAAAACTGGTACGATATAAGCAGTAGTGAAATTAAAATGTGAAATTTGTTTGGGCAAAATGGAAGACAATTTTTGAAGTTTTGTTTGGCGCCCATTTCTTTTATACAAATTTGTTTGTTCGTGTGCCACAAGCAAACTTTGTCTGAACCTTAAACAACAAACGTTAGGATGATTGGTGATTAACAAAGAATAAAACATGTAGGAAGTGAGTAGTCGTAGACTAATCTGTAGAATAATTCCTCAATCAGGGGAGTCAGTGACATAGACGAGATCTGAACCAGAGAGGCCCAGAATACGAAGCGGCAGTGTTACCCACTGCACGTGGACACTAGGTTTGACTCTCACACCTGACTTACGTTACCCAGCTATAGAATTTCGCTTGATGTACCTATTGAATTTAGTCATGAATAGGAACTAATTTCATTGTAAAGGTATACAAATTCCTGTGTTTATAACGTGAAGATTCATTCATCAAATATTTTTAATATCATTTCCATTCTGATACGTGACGTTCTCAATCATGCCGTTGATGAAGATGTGTACACAAAGCATTGTAGAAATTGGCATATTTACGTGGAATTTGGTAGTGAGCAGAAAGCACTGATGAATTGAGTAGAGGGGGCTTCCCAGAGTACAGCAGAAACATCACAGAAAAATCAGTTCACAGGCGTGTGACGTGCCTATAAAACTGAATATTAAAGATGTGAAATTAATAATTCTACCTGAAATTATGTATGGGTTAGAAAGATAGCACCCCACCCGTATATGTTCGAGAAGAATCGCCTATTTGAACCCAAGCGAGAGGTGTAACAGCAGGATGAAGAACACGCCGTAATGAGAGGTTTCATAATTCACACATTTCTCAAGTATCATTAAATGAAAACAAGATGAATGGCATAAGTGAAGCAGTACGCATGGGTAATGAGAAATGCATATGAACGTTTAGTAGAAAAACTGAAGGAAAGAAACTCATTGAGATATCTATTCATAGAATGGGGGATAGTATTGTAACGTGGATGGCCAGAGGATTGCTAAGCAACGGTTCGGTAAACAAACCTCAACAGAGAGACTCTTTTCTATGGTGTCCGCGCCGTGACAGTTGCTACGCAATGGTTCTGTAAACACGTTTCAATAACAGAGGCTGTGTTCTTTCGTGGGGTCCGTGTAAAGAAATTGTCTTAAAAATAAACGGCGCTACGGTTAAGTTCTGAGTTCTCGGTAGAAGATAAACATGGAAATTTCGTCGACCTATGAAGACATGAAATGTGATTAGAAGGCTTCATTCATGCGTAATATTTGGAGTGTGTGATTCAGTGTGAGTGTTACAGTTTCTGCGTTTTAGTTGTGGTACCAGTGTGTGGGTGTAAACCAGCGAGAGCGCTGTATTTAAATGCGATTAAGAGAGATTGTAACCAAAAAAAAAGTAAAGCTATCCCTGTACCAGGCCGTGAAGATCCATAGGGTTGTGAGACGTTAAGGGTCCCACATTATCTAGACAATCGGCTCAAAGATGGCGGTAAGGTTGTCAGCCTCACGCGCCGGCCGTGTTTTACTCTCCAGGAAAATTATTTAATTAATTCCTGGTATTTATTTCTGTTAGAGGCTGAGTCAACTCCAGGGCCATAGTGCGGCTGGAAGGATTAGGTCAATTGAAAAAATCCAATGACCTCATCGGGATTTGAGCCCGGGACCTTCAGGCTTGTAGCACAGTGCCTCAACCAACTACACTACCGCGTTCCCCGAGATTGTAACCAAAGTGGTAACAAATCCAAATCATTCCAAGTATAACCCGTCATTTTCGCCGCGCGTGCCACCGAACAAGTGACACTATGAAAGCAAATGTTAAAAGAAACGGGGTATGAGATTGCAGACTGGGAGCAACAGCGGGAACTTGCGGGCCCTGGGGTTCCATAGAAGACAACAATATCTCGGTGAGCTCAGTATCGATACATTTTTCGGCCGTGTATAGTCGATTTATTTATGAGGCAAATTATGTTGGATATAAGCTTCGTTTGATTTCATGTTGATGACATTTCTCATTCCACGAATATCCACGGGCAGTAAATAATGTAAACGCCTAACTGACCAACGGCTTTAAAATCATTAGCATTCGCCACACAAAATGAGCAAACTCATATTATCATATACAAAAAAAACCGATGTCCATCAAATTACGGTACAATATAGGCCACATGCAACACTCGGTTACGGTGTATTCTATAACATGAAACGTGCAACAAATACGTGTTTTTTGTCTTCTTTGTTTTATTTAATGACAATGTCAGTTCCTCAGACTACAAAGCGTCAAATGGTGGGGTGATTAATAAGTCATCAATTGGAAAGGCTGTGAAAGCAAACATTTCTGCGTCGAAAATTAACATTTAGGAATTTGAAATCTGAATGTAATAACCGAACAAAAGTATCAGAACTGTTACATGATCACATGTGTTAACTTACTTATGTAATATTTATTAGTGGTATACGTAACGACGGTTTAAACTGCTAAGATTAGGCTGATATGATAGATACCTATGGCTCTACAGGCCTTTGTTGAACCTAGGCCGCTTTTTCAGTTTCTTAATCCTATACACAGACGGTAGGACTCCTTGTACCTATGATCAGGCAGTCGCAAGGCCGCTACCTACACACAGGACAACACAAACACAGAATAAACGCATACATACATCCAAGCCTCGAATGTGATTCGAACCTGTGATCCCAGCTTTCGAGCGAGCGAAGACAGTTCATGCTTCAGACCGCGAGGCCATTGTGATAGCCATAATTTATATGACCTCGAACCCGCGACTTTCGTGTTTGTAGCATAGTACCTAAACCAACTACGCTACCCCTTCAACCATGATAGGATAGCTACCAACACATATTGTGAACGTACGAGTAAGTAAGATATCGCCTCATTTGTAGTACCATTCCAACATCTGTCCCAAAGGACTGAGAAAAAATACAAAAGGCGTCAGTCATGATGATAAATATGTGGGTCTAGATATGAACCTGGGACTGTCTGAATACAAAGAAGGAGCGGTACTTACTCAGCCGTAACGTTCGAGATAAGGAGGGCCATTTGTCTCCTGTGTGCGTCCCATTCGATCTTGGAATGTCCGGTCAGTGAGATAGCTGTCTTGCTGGGACGTCTGCAACCAGGGGCCAAGGAGAGTATCGCAACACGTGTGGAACCGGCCATGCGCGATACACGAACTGCTACTCACAAGGCAACGACAGAGCTTCTACGTGTTTACACCCCGTGCCATCAAGACACAGAGTCCGAGCTGTGTAAAGTCCATGAATGTTTAACCTCAGCGTAGGTGAATTTGACAGATATACACTGGCTTAAAGGGCCTACAGTAGCTGGGTCCGGTCTGAAGTTAGTTACAAAGAGAAAGAAGCTGCTCCTCCCGGGAACTGAGTCCCGGAACTCCAACCCCAGCCACATTATAAACTCGTTCTATTGGTGGATCTCTTCCTTGATCGAATTCAAGTTGAATCTAACTCGTTTAGAAGGCCGCGCCAGAGCTCAAGCGGTTAGTCGCTGGCTTCCCACCGCGGGGGCTCAGGTTCGATCCCGAATCTGGTCAAGTGGGACTTTTGATGTATAAAGTGACGCTGGAGCGGGGTTCCTCCGAGTACTTCGGTTTCCCCTGCAAATTCATTCCACCAAATTCTCCATCATCATAATCACCCGGGGCAGGCTACAATAGACCAATCAGTGGCCGCCGTGACGAATGTACCAAGTTGGACTCCACCCCCCATTAAGCGAATTAAAAAAAAACTCGTTTAGAATATTCACTCAATACAGTGTTCGAAGAGTTTTTAAGAAATGTTAGAAGCAAGCAGAATCGGGAGGTATTGGTTCTGTTTATCAGAGGCAACTTCAATGCCATAAATTTTTCTAAGTTGTAATTGAAGATGGTTTCCTCCCCTTGGGGTTTATTGTCTGATTTCGAGTGCCACTAAATTGTCGCCTAGATGGATTCCGTGCACCACAGGAAGAAGAGGACAATAACACAAGGCTTCAAGCCACCCCTCCTCCAAAAAGTCCTCCAAAAAGATTCAAAGGGAAAGTGATATCAAAGTACTCGGACACTCATGTGCTGTACATCTGGTCAGGGGCTCCGATCTGGAGCACGTAACCTTTCCCAGGTACGTTGATCACCGCGAGAGGAGTACTTTACGTAACCAAAACAAAAAAAAAAAAACTCCGTGATTTTCGTCGGCAAGCGAACTATACCGACCGAGCGACCGCCGCTTGTCAGCGAAGTTAGTGCCAACTTTAGCGGATAGAGGGTGTCGTGTGGTCAGCGCAACGAATTCCCACGGCCGTTAATTTCGGTTTTCTAGACCGGAACCGTTATTTCCTTGAAATAGCTCCTCAATTATTCTCTTGAGTATGAGTGGACCCAGTTCCAGACCCAAAAAATCTGGTAGCACCGAGAATCGAACCCGGAACTCTGGATCTGTAGCCAGGAACTCTGACCGCTAGATCACAGAGGAGGACCTTTTACGTAACCATTGGCGTTTATTCTAAATCAACCAGTCCAGTTCCATTCACAATTAGCCTGAAGTTTCCTAATAACCGCATCGACTTGGAGGGTGAAAAATTAATATGGCAGGGATCATTTATTATTGAAATAAAAGTACATTAATGGCAAACTGTGACTCTACCTAAGCGTGGCTTATTCGTGATTAATTAACCGTATACTTTTAAGTTTAAGGTCTTGATTGTTAATTTGATTGTTAACCGTATACTCTTCGCAGTCCCAAGTCGATTCCGTTGTCTACGTTGCCATGCAATCCCGTTTATACGCCGATGGTGGGTTTGAATCCCACACAACACATGGATGTTTCATATGTGTATGTGTTGTCCTGTGTTTAGGTACAGGCCTTGCTACAGGTTGATCACTCGTATAAGGAGTCCTACCGCCTGTAAAATGCTCAGAGGGCAGGAACCAAGGGGCTGTACAGCCAGTGGAAAAAAAGAAATCCCCGAAGGTTAGTAGGGTCAAGGAAGGAAAGGTTACAGTATGAAAATTATGTTTAAAAGCAGACTCATATGATTCAGAATTTTGAAACTAAAACCCCGAGAACTTACTTTTGTAGAAAGTCATTAACACCATTAATTTAAGGAATTATGACCAGTACCTGTCTGTCCTCACCCGACGCGATATTACTACATCATTATTCGAACGTCAACATATTTTTCAACCTCATTTTCAAAGTCTTTTTCTTTAAATTAAAATTTCTGTCGCTAGCAAAGAAGTATTTTTGGAATGGACGATGTAATCACAGAGTGTGAGGAAAGATACAGTGCACTGACTCAAGAAGATTTCGTACATATTTGTGAAAAGACGCACAAAAGAGGAAAAACGAAAGGAAAGGAATATTACGCGAAGGAAAAGATTACAGACGACAAGACGAAAGGTTAATCATTTTCCTAGAAGACAGCGACAACAAAAAATATTTTTTTTTTCTGAAGAAGAGAACGAAGAAGGATTCTAAGAACTGCCGTAAGGCGCACAGGTAACTGTGTTCCTACCTCACATGTATATGCAGTATGTACAAGTAAGAAGAAGACGTGTTACTTATTTTTGAATCTGAGGTTCTTAGAGCGGTGGTCATGAAGAGTTCTGTCTTCTCGGATATAACGCCGTGGAGTCCGTTGCTCTGCTTCTCATTTGCTTCGAGCTTTCTTCTTGCTTGGCTTGCTCTGCAATAGTAAAGAAGAACATGTCCCTCCGAAACGTCGGTTGAATTTTAAAGGATTACAATGCGCTATGTCCCAGAAGGCAGAACTTTTCACGCTACTTGTTTTACTGAATCCCTGAAGTAAAATACTGGGGAATTTAAACAGGAAACTTCACATTAGTAGCCTCTGTTCTTCCTCGATGTTTTCTTAAATCGAAGTGTGTTCCAATAATGAAACTGCGTATCTGCTATTACAATTTTACGAATAGTAATTGAGCCATTATGTGACAGTGTGTCCTGTTCATCGATTTCCTATTACTGACAGCCCTGAAGTTGAAGAGTGATCGCTTTATGCATTAAAATGTAGTGAAACAATCAAAATGTATGTAGATTACTCTGTACCCAAACATCGTGTATGGCAGCCCAGCAACTAGATCAAATGAAGAAAACTGAAGACACAGGGGAATTTTAATGTATGATTTAGAACAAGACAGACGTATCAACTACAGAGGAAGTCAATTAAGTGTGAGATTTCAACCGCTGTTTCTAGAGAGATTAGTAGTCTCCGGCCATCTGCGACCAATGCGACCCACAAAGTTTCACAGGCTATTAATTTCAGTTTGACTTTCGACTGCAACATTTGCACCAGTTGAATAATGGAAAACTAAAGACATTGTGACATGTCAACGCATTGCCAGGCAATGGTTCGATAAACACCCTGCGTTACAAGCACGTAACAACAGAACTGTTTTGCAACCCGCTTCTAGGCAACGGCTCCGTAAACAAAATTCCCAGTAGGCAGTGACGTCACATAACAGTAGATATAGACCATGTGATATGTTTTCTGTAGGTCCGCGCCAAAGGTTTGTGGGGAACAGCAAAGGTTGTTTGCAGGCAGTCATGCTGGAGGAGTGAGTAATAGATGAACTTCATTTGAATTCCAAAGTTCCAAGGGAACAGCGGTGTGGCCAGAAGAATTAGAAGACTTAGCGTGTGACGTTGCATATGCTATAGTTACATGGATATTGGGAGTGTGTAATTTAGTGAGACTTTTACAGTTGCTGTGTTGAGATCCGTTGCCAGGAGACGACTAGTGAAGACTGGGAATCATAGTGGTTGTGTAATCGTGAATAGAAAGGGCGCAAATCAGCGATAGCGCTGTATTTAAGTGTAATTAAGAGAATGTGTAACCAAGGCGCTAATAAATACAATCATCTGAACAAGAACCCATTATTTTCGTCACGCGTACCCCCCCTACACGTGACAATATCAGGTGTCCAACATTTACCTCACCATGTTTCAAACGCTGAAATATTTGAGAGGACAAAGACATGAAATCGACAACGACCAATGTAATGCTTAGGGATGAGTGCAAGAAAAAATTGAAATGCATTTTAAGCAAATATTAAGTGCGGGGGTGTCACGGATTCAACTGCCTCACTGCAAGGTCCAACATTGGCTTCACGATAATGAGGCTTCGGGTTCTGTTAAAAGTGGGAGATTCTTGACCAGTTGAAAGAAATCAATCAATCAAGAATGGCACTGCCCCATGGAGATAGTTTGCCATAGAGACGTACGTAAAAATGAAGCTATATGTAAAACATGACACTGAGTTCAAATGACTGGGGACAGAAATGCTACAGCATGAAAATTAACTCAGACTCCAAACAACTATCTAAAATAAAGTTCCCGAGACTTACGTTGGCCTAATTCATCTCAATATTAAGTGGCTGTCTAGGTAGGATACTGTGTGAGCCCCACCGAGAGACTGAATGCGATGAAATGAGGAAACATTCAGTTAATCACTAAAGGAAAGAGTCTAGTAGCTTTGTTTCCTAATCACCTTCCCTCCCTATTTTATTTCCCACTTCAACTAAAATTATATATTATTTTTTAATGCTAGTGGGGTGTGACTGAGTCCCTTGTACTGGAGCCACTTCTGGCCTATTGTACCAGCCCCAGATGATAGGTGAGGGTGATTGTGGAGCAATTGGTGGAATGAAGATTGGCAGGGAAAACCGAAATACTAGGAGAAAACCTGCCCCAGCGCCATTTTGTCCACCACAAATCCCACTCGACTAGACCCGAGATCGAACGGCCCGCCGCGGTGGGAAGCCAGCGACTAACCAGTTGAGCTATGGTGCGGCCAAAAATGATAGAATAATTGCTTCTTATTTTCATAAAATAAGCCATAATTTCCTCTGATTTTACCTGAACATTGCAGTAATTAGATTTTCCACAAGGTCGCACTTTATCAAAACAATCATTAAAGTGAGCTGAGCAGCAGAGGGAAATGGCGTGCCTAGATTGCGCACAAAATCCCCCATCGCCGTACTTTAACGTAATGGAAGCAGTCATTAATAAAGGTCGTACGGTCTCCGACTAACTAATACATCACCTTAACTGCTGGAACACAGTTTTAATGGATTACAATTAGCACAAAGTAAACATACATCATGCTAGATTTTAAGGACTGTGGTCCAAATATAAACACTTGCCCACTCAAATATTAAACGCATAAGTTCTTGGTTTTATGAATTTAGGATTTCGATGGACTATATGTTACAAATACTGACACGATAACCGGTAATAAACTCTACATTTATATAAGAAAAATTACAATTATTATAAGTGAAAGAGCCTAGAAAAAGATAAGCATCTAAAAGGGATGAAGTGGCTCACAATTCTGAATAGCTTCAGCTTATTACAAGATGAAACATGATTTGTAATATGTCACCTATGTACCGAGGCTGCCGGTCACGGTAGCCGAGCGGTCTAAAGCATGTACTATCTTCGCTCGCTTGGAAACCGGGATCGTGGGTTCGTATGTTTCCTGTGAGGTACGAACTGAATTCTTATATATTATTCTTATACACTGCCGGTCACGGTAGCCGAGCGGTCTAAGGCATGTACTATCTTCGCTCGCTTGGAAACCGGGATCGTGGGTTCGAATGTTTCCTGTGAGGTACGAACTGAATTCTTATATATTATTCTTATACACTGCCGGTCACGGTAGCCGAGCGGTCTAAGGCATGTACTATCTTCGCTCGCTTGGAAACCGGGATCGTGGGTTCGAATGTTTCCTGTGAGGTACGAACTGAATTCTTATATATTATTCTTATACACTGCCGGTCACGGTAGCCGAGCGGTCTAAGGCATGTACTATCTTCGCTCGCTTGGAAACCGGGATCGTGGGTTCGAATGTTTCCTGTGAGGTACGAACTGAATTCTTATATATTATTCTTATACACTGCCGGTCACGGTAGCCGAGCGGTCTAAGGCATGTACTATCTTCGCTCGCTTGGAAACCGGGATCGTGGGTTCGAATGTTTCCTGTGAGGTACGAACTGAATTCTTATATATTATTCTTATACACTGCCGGTCACGGTAGCCGAGCGGTCTAAGGCATGTACTATCTTCGCTCGCTTGGAAACCGGGATCGTGGGTTCGAATGTTTCCTGTGAGGTACGAACTGAATTCTTATATATTATTCTTATACACTGCCGGTCACGGTAGCCGAGCGGTCTAAGGCATGTACTATCTTCGCTCGCTTGGAAACCGGGATCGTGGGTTCGAATGTTTCCTGTGAGGTACGAACTGAATTCTTATATATTATTCTTATACACTGCCGGTCACGGTAGCCGAGCGGTCTAAGGCATGTACTATCTTCGCTCGCTTGGAAACCGGGATCGCGGGTTCCAATCCCACTCAGGGCATGAATGTTTAGTTTGTGTATGTGGGTTTTTCTGCGTTTGTGTACAGGTAGAGGCCTAGCGACGAGCTGATCACCCGCCCAAGGAGTCCTACCGAATGTGTAAGATCTAGAAAACCGAAGTGAACGGAGAAGTTCATGGAGGTAGGCCTAGGCCCACTGGGGCTGTAGTGCCAAGGAAAAAAAATGTACTGAGGCTAGCGCAATTACGTGGCTGTGACGAACTGACATGTAACTTGGAACAAGCCAAGAAAAACATATTAATGGAGAAGTCTCTCGGAGAACGGGCAGTTGAAAGACAAGGAAGGAGATGGGAAAGATATTAAAGTTTATTTTGGGGAAAAGTATTCTCGTGGCGAGATTTTATATGAGTGGTGTTAAAACTTTGAGTTGTATTACTGAAACTTCTACTGGACTTCAATCCCTCTGATACATATTTTACGCAACGAAATAGGTCGTTTCACATACAGGGTCAGAATGCTTTAGCAGTTTCTATCGCCAAATTAAAAAAAAATCCGTGATTCTCATTAGTTAATTTTAGTTCCCATAAAAAGAAGATACTGATACAAGTTGCAAATTATTTAAACAGTTATCACAATACAAAATCCAGTGACCATACATGGGCTAAGATTGGTGTAGTTCTCACTGCGAACGTCAAAGTGACAATCATTGGAACAGAGTGGTAAGACGTACAAGCGGATATCCTGGAAAACTCGCAAAATAAGTGTACTTAGTACTCATTCTACTAGTCAAATCGTGGGACACACACAACCAGAACCGTAATGGGCGTATGAGGGGAGAGAAACGAGATACCTACCGCATGGATTAGATGCGAGATAATCGCCAGCCTGTAAGAACGTGAGTATGGTAGCAGAGGACATTGTTGGAATCCGTTTCTAGGCAACGACTGGCGAAGACACAGCTGACTGTGAAGATTTAGAGTGGACTGCAGTGATCTTCTAAGCGGGCAGACTAACGATAGTATTATAATTACTTACAATTATGAGTTATAAGGTTTCAATGAATCCAATTACCAGTGCGAACCCCATTTCTAGTCACTAACACGTGACATTATAAATATTCACAATGACCCCTTCCAAAGAGATTATCGGAATAATATACTATGCCTATGTATGACACAAATTCTCAGGTGAGTGTTGCATGTCCCGTATATCTCAAAAATAAAAAACTCGGTGGATTTAGTCCGCAAGCGAACTATACCGACCGAACCACCGCCGCTTGTCAGGGAAGTTAGTGCCAACTTTAGCGGATAGAGAGTCTCGCGTGGTCAGCGCAAAGAATCCCCACGGCCGTTAATTTCGGTTTCCTAGACCGGAGCCGCCATTTCCTTGAAATAGCTCCTCAATTATCCTCATGCGGCTGAGTGGACACAGTTCCAGACACATTATTTCTCAGAAAATCTGAGAGCGCTTGGAATCGAACCCGGATCTCTGGATCTGTAGCCAGGAACTCTGACCACTAGACCACAGTATCGCACTTGATTTAACCCCCTACTGAAAGTGTACACCACACTCTCAAACAGCCAAGTAATTAACTCCCCTTGAAGCCGATAGTCTGTCAGCAAGGCAAGCAATTTCCTGTGTTTAATGGGAACCAAAGATTCGCTGTCGTGTCCACAAGACCCCGCCACAGGGCTTTGTCCCATTGGAGAAGACTCCAGTCCATTCCTTGCAGACCTATATTAATATATTTCCCATATGTGCCTAAGTTTTCCGAGTTTCCTCTTCCTTTAGGCTTCCGACTTAAATGATGCGCGCATCTGCCATCTTGTGCATGCATGCTGTAGTTTCTTGTTTGTGTCACTACAGTTTCAGTAGCTCAGATTCGTGAATAATAACCTGGAAAGCAGTAAAACGGTTATTATGTCGCCACTGTCCCGAAGGGACTGAGAGAAATCCCGAAAACAGCATAACTTGTCTCTTGGCAGAGATTTAAACACGGGATTTCCCCCCGAGTACGATCCAGGAATGTCAACCGCTCGAAAATTAAGTTCAACTGCACTTGCAGTACGTCCCACACACTTCGTTCCCCTTCTCAAACGCACACTAAGCACGGCACACTGTACTTGTACTTCAAAATGGCAACACGCGTCACATTCAGCCAGAGTGGGACCGAAGAGAAATGCATGCTGGATTTTCGTGAGGAAATCAGCAGGAAACAGACCATTAATACGAGTATTAGACGTAGATGGCTGTGGCATAGCCCGTTGCCGGTTTCCCAGCGCGGCGGCCCGGGTTCGTGCTCCGGTCAGGTAACATGGGATTTATGTTGGACAAAGTGGCGCTGGGGCAGGTTTTCTCCGAGTACTTCGGTTTCGCCTGCAAATCTTCATTCCACCAATTGCTCCACAATCATCATCTATCATCCGGGTCTGGTACAATAGGCTAAAGAGTGGCTGCAGTACCAAGTGGACTCAGTCTCACCTCATGAGAAAAATAAGAAAGCAGACGTAGATCGTGGGATAATATTAAATTGGATCATATAAATATAGAGTGAGCGGTTTGGATTCGAGTCGATCTGGCTTATGATAGAGATTAGTGATGAGCCACGACAGCGTAGTCAATATAGCGACTGGCTACGGACTGGACGACCTAGGGGTAGAATTCGAGTCCCGGGCCAAGAATTTTTCTTTTCTCCACAGCGTGCAGACCGACTCTGGGTCCAACCCATCCTCCTATTCAAAGTGTACCGGGGGCTCCTTCCCCATGGGTAAAGCGGCAGGGGCGTGAAGCTGACCACTAACCTCCAGCTAGTGCCGACGTCAAGAAAATATGGATATATACATCCAATTCGTCATACGTCTTAATGGCGTAGTGCTTAATTAGTTGAGACAGAGAGTTTTACGTTTTTAAGTACAATATATTTTCATTTCAGAGTCAGATGAATAAACTGAAGGCCAAAAGGGAAAGAGCAACAGTTAACGGCGATCTGAGCGAAACACAAGGCAGCCATCTTGAGAAGTACCAAGAGAGGGACTAAGGAGCTCCTGAAGAAAGGAGATCTACACTTGACACAGACTGTAATAGGATTGTGAATTACATTCAGGACCAAGAGACGAAGGAGAAAGTTGCAGTACGAGAAGAACTGAGAAGATAGAAAATGATAAAAAATAGTCAGCAAGACAAAGCGGACACCACAACTATGAATTTGGAATTTCGAGCCGGAAACATCAAAGAAAAGAGATGTTCTAAATGCATTACAAAGTGTAATAGAAATTGGAGTGTACATGATGGAGCATTCACAAAGCATACCGGACTCTAGGGATTGCTAAGCTCCAAACACAGTATCTGAGCTCTTTAGTTGAAGAATATGAGGGAAAAAATGTACTAAAAACTCACAAACGAAGAACATCAAGCTTTTATTTTTAATAAAATTAAATGAGGAACACAGGGGCCTTCAGGGACCTTCTTCTCTTGTGACATTTGATGTCCTGCAATCACTGGGACAGCCATAAAAACGAAATGATCACAATATTACTGACATGGAGAAAAAGAGGACGCTAAGAGCCTTTTGTGACGGTCACGGTAGCCGAGCGGTCTAAGGCATGTACTGTGTCCGCTCGCTTGGAAACTGGGATCGTGGGTTCGAACCCCACTCAGGACATGGATGTTTAGTTTGTGTGTGTGCGTTTTTCTGTGTTTGTGTACAGGTAGAGGCCTTGCGACGAGCTGATCACCCGCCCAAGGAGTCCTACCGAATGTGTAAGATCTAGAAAAACCGAAGTGAACGGAGAAGTTCATGGAGGTAGGCCTAGGCCCACTGGGGCTGTAGTGCCAAGAGGGAAAAAAATGAGCCTTTTGTGAAACGACCTACGGGTGACAAGGAAGAAATAAGGAAACACATGACCAGTTAACCGGTTCTCACGGTCTCTTCCCTTGCGAATTTCTTATATTTTCCCTTATACCCTGAAGATGGTGGCGATACGTTCCTCCGAAACGTCTGTTAACACCACATACACGGTGCCAAATCCCAGAAGACTGCTTTCTTCATAGTCACCGCCGTGAAAGCCTCAAATCTTACAAGATGATCATACTCTGCAGCCACCTGCTCACGCTGGTTTCTCGCTCGCGGATTTTACTACCCTGAAGATGGAGGCGATACGTTCCTCCGAAACGTCGCTGCACATGAGATCTATACGGCGCCACAGCCCAGAAGACGGCATTCTTCAAATAGCATAGATTTTAAAAAAATTAGAAAACGCAAGAGGCAAGAAAGTGTGAAAGTATTTTAGTACGGCCTGATCTGTAAGCAGGTCTATACACGCCAAATGCTTGAGGATGGACAGCTACCTGAATATGTAACTGTGGGTAAGCAGCTTATGAAGGTCCTGTAATGCTGAGTGTAGAAAACATGACAGGTCTGAAAAGTTTACTTCAGAAAGATGTAATCCAAAAAAGTACGAGTTTTACGAAAATCTTGCTGCAAGAATTTTCGATGACCGTGAAGAAGTATACAAAAATACCTGAAAATATCCATACAGATATCATTTGGCCGCGCCATAGCTCAAGCGGTTAGTCGCTGGCTTCACACCGCGGTGGCCCGGGTTCGATCCCGGGTCTGGTCAAGTGGGATTTGTAGTGGACAAAGTGGGGCTGGGGCAGGTTTTCTCCGAGTACTTCGNATTTCGATGCTTAAATTTTTATATTTTAATTTCTTCTCTGCTTCTTTTTGTACTACATTCCTATCCGATGGTACTGATACATCTATAAGTATGCAAGCCTTCTTAAGCTTGTTTTTAATTATTATGTCTGGTCTGCTTGCCAGAACCTCTCTGTCTGTTTGTACGCCTTGGTTCCATAACACGGTTATATCCTCATGTTCACATACTGACTTAGGCACGTGTGAGTACCAGTTGTCTGGTACTTCAATTCCAAATTCTTTACATATTGAGTAATGTAA
>NW_019720706.1:89420-133764 GCF_002891405.2 Cryptotermes secundus | reverse complement strand
AGACTCCCGAGACGGAAGACGAAGAGAGGGGAGGGGACGTTTCGGTAAGCATTTTCAGTCTGGGTGAGGGAATCTCTTGAGACGGCATTCGAAGAGAGTTGAGGGAGTCTCTTGAGACGGCATTCGAAGAGATTTGAGGGAATCTCTTGAGACGGGAGTCGAAGAGATTTGAGGGAGTCTCCTGAGACAGCCACCGAAGAGAGTTGAGGGAGTCTCTTGAGACGGGAGTCGAAGAGAGTTGAGGGAGTCTTTTGAGACAGCCACCGAAGAGAATTGAGGGAGTCTTTTGAGACAGCCACCGAAGAGAATTGAGGGAGTCTCTTGAGACGGGAGTCGAAGAGAGTTGAGGGAGTCTCTTGAGACGGGAGTCGGAGAGAGTTGAGGGAGTCTCTTGAGACAGCCACCGAAGAGAATTGAGGGAGTCTCTTGAGGCGGCAGTCGAAGAGAGCTGAGGGAGTCTCTTGAGACGGGAGTCGAAGATTATTGAGGAAAGAGCAACAACTTAGTTAAAAGCGTGTGATTTGAAGATTCATGTGTGCTATAGACACAGTGGAACTGTTATAAATCCGTTGCCGGGATATGACCAGTGAAGACTGAGAAACCTAGTGTATGTGTAACGGCGAACAGTATAGCGATAGCGCTGTCTCACTTGTATTTACGAGTTGAGCGTATAAGTGCAATAAATCAAATCATCCAATCCAACACCCGTCTAATAGTCACGCACCCGTAAAAACGTTACTATATATAAGGAATATTCAAAACCAGCCTTGAATTCTGAAATATGTTTAGGTCTATAACGCACCTCCATTCCCACACAGGCTAACTATTGCGTGACACGGAAAATGAGCGTAGATCTGGCGGCCATGTTGTTGTGCTACCTCTAATACTCGTAGATCTGGAGAAGGGTGGCGAACTGTAGCTAAGGGCAATGGAACTGTAAGGTTTTTTAATTCTGTTCATAGGGGCAAGTCATTTGCCTGTGAGGGAAAGTATCACAGGGTTGAGTGGGCTGAGTAGCGAAACAGCTCTCTCTGCGAATTTGCAGCAGGGTGACCAATCACAATTACGCAACTTAATTCACTCACAGCTCCAGCCGTCTTTACACTGTCACTGCATAGTTATATTCACATAACATCAACATATATAACTGTATATAATGGATATTTTCTACTCTGTGATATAGCTAATATTCTTATGAACATCAACTTTGGACCCATCCTGTACTTGCTCTTCAAGATTAGAAGCAGTCAGGCCTGCCAACCTAATTACTCAGCGTGGAGTCATAGAGTGGAAACGGAGACACGATCCCTTGAAAATAAATTCCAGTGTTCAATTAATTATGCATGTATACTTGTTGGGGATTACAAACCCAATTATTAACAGGATCTTGTGTGCCTTTTGATACGAGTTGCGCTGCCCGCCTTATTGGCGCCGTATTACACAGCACTTCCGTTTTACTACTTCCGTCGAAAATATACAGATAATTAGTCCTGAAGACTGATGGGAAAATTACTGGAGTTTGCTATAACAAACATGATATAAGGCATTCCAGATATTAATTCATACAAGCACGTAGTGATCACTGGGAACACAAGTGGTCTAGCTTTCTTTCTTGCCTTCTGATATTTCGTGTTGTTACTTCTGAAGTTATTTAGCAACCCTTTATCAACTGCTTAGTTTGTATAACATCTGCAGAATTACAACTTGATTAGCACTTGAACAAAGCTTTCGCTGATAATGTATACCGACTACGCCACAATTTGCATGAAGGGACTGAGAAAATCCAGGAAACAGCGTAGTCGGTATAGCGACTGGCTACGGACTGAACGACCAAGAGTTCGGAGTCCGAGTCCCTGTAGGGTCAAAAATTTTCTCTTCTCCACGTCGTCCAGACCGGCTCTGGGGTTCACCTACCTTCCTATCCAATGGATATCGGAGGCTCTTTCCGCAGGGGTAAATCGGCCGGAGCGTGAAGCTGATCACTCACCGACAACTAATGCCGAGGTCAAGAAAATATGGCTGTATACAGCCACTCCCCATACGCCTTCATCGTGTAATGTTTAATTAGTTAAGCACAGAAACAACTGTAACTTGCATTTTACCTTATTCATTACGAAGATAACCCATTCCGAGATCAGATATCAGGACCGTATGAATTCCGAAAGAGCGATTTGAGGAAGTATAATATATTCGGTGGGCAAGAAATGTCACTGTTACATTCAGGTCACGTTAAATTTAAGTTTTAAATTATTTCTAATGTGTCTAATTAGTTGATAGTTCTGAACAGCCAGCCCAGTAGAGCAAACTTCGAACACTTCGTGCTCCATAGAACACTCAAACAATTTGTCTAGCAGAGAGCGCACTTTTCGACCGCCTCTGTGGTCTAGTGGTCAGAGATCCTGCCTACAGATACAGAGGTCTCGGGTCCGATATCAGATTTTCTGAGAAGTAGTCTGTCCGGAACGGGGTCCATTCAGCCTCGTGAGGATAAGTGAGGAGCTATTTCAAAGAAATAGCAGCTCCGGTCTAGAAAACCGAAATTAACGGCCGTGGGGATCCGTTACGCTGACCACGTGACACCCTATATCCGCAAAAGTTAGCACTAACTTGGCCGACAAGGGGCGGTCACTCACTCGGTATAGTTCCCTTGCGGTCTACAGGCGACGGATTTTGTTTTGTTTGTTTGAGGGCACACTTTTCGCTATAAACAGCTTGCAGCAACGGGCTAAGAATTTGCCAAAGGGAAATGTTACTTCGCGCACATGACTGGTTACTAGGTCACGTAAACGCCCACGAAATTCGGTGAAGCATTGCTTTCCTTATCCACAGCCCGTTCTTGTTGCGGGGTGAGGTGGAGCAGCTACAGACTAAACACCGGCATTCCCAAATGCAGGGGGAAAAAGAAATATAACCGTCTTTAAGTCCTACTTATCATCGTTTTTTCTCTTTCGCCCTTATTTCATTCTTTTTCTATATCTTTTTCTTCTTATTTCATGTCTTAATTTTTCTTTCTTTTATATTTCTTTTTATTGATTTCAAATATTCAGACATGTTTCTGTACCCAGTAATATTTTCAAATTATCCCTTATGTCATAAATTACATAAACAATTTATTTTTCAAACCACAACTACAATAAAACCCTGTAAAACCTTTAATATTTTCTTTTTTATGATCTGGATTTATGCATCTGTTGCCCTTCCATCACTGTGTTTATGAATACACTGAACAAGCCTCCTCCAAATTTCGATTTTACGTATCTAAATATACGGCTCGGGTCACGGTAGCCGAGCGAACTAGGGCATGTACTGTCTTCGCTCGCTTGGAAACCGGGAGGATCGTGGGTTCGAATCCAACTCAGGGCATGGATGTTTAGTTTGTGTGTGTGCGTTTTTCTGTGTTTGTGTACAGGCAGAGGCCTTGCGACGAGCTGATCACTCGCCCAAGGAGTCCTACCGAATGTGTAAGATCTAGTAAACCGAAATGAAACGGAGAGTTTCATGGAGATAGGCCTAGGCCCAAATTGGGGCTGTAGCGCCACCGTTTCCTCTTTTATACTGTAATTATCCTGCTTCTCTGGTACCAAACCATATATCACCAGGCTCAAGTAGCATAACACCTAATCGATAAGATTGTTTCCTTTTGGTTTTCTCTACCATTCCCTATACACTACGCTTCATAATTCCTGCCGCATTTCCAGAGGTATCACGTTCTTCTGATCATCTTACGATATGAGTCAGACAAGAATTTCACAAAACATAGCCAATATTTTTAAGTGGTTCATGGAGTCTTAAATATGGATAAATCAGTCTACCTCTACACAGTGGCACAAAGAAAATAATTATACTGAATTTTCAATTAACCTAATCCTTCCGGCCGCACTATGACCTTGGGGTCGACTCAGCCTCTAACAGAAATGAGTACCAGGAATTACTTAAATAATATTCCTGAGGAGTAAAGCGAGGCCGTCTCGTAAGGCTGACAACCTTACCGCCATCTCTGGGCCGATTGTCTAGATAATGTGGGATCCTCAACGTCTCACAACCCTATGGGCCTTCACGGCCTGTTACAGGAATAGCTTTACTTTTTCCTTTTTTATTTACTTTTGGTCTGGGAGGACCAAGGCGTAGGTGGATGGACAATATTAAAATGGATCTCAGAGAGATAGAATGGGAAGGTATGAATTGGGTTCATCTAGTTTAGGACACGACCGCTAGAGGGCTCTTGTGAACAAGGTAACAAACCTTCGGGTTCCATAAAATGCTGAGAAGTTCTTGAGTAGCTGCACAATTGGCGGCTTCTCAAGAAGGGCTCAGCTCCATGAGTGAGTGAGTGTGGTTCATTAAACCGAAGGGAAACAATCTCTGTTTTCGTATGCAAGCGTAGAACATGCAGTTTCAGGTCAAGGACGACATGGAGAGTAAAGCGTTTCCCAGAGCAGCTATCACAATTACAACAACTAATAAATAGCGGTTAAAAATTAAACGGGAACATTCCAGAACTCCTCTCATTGCCGTCTACTGCTGCCGTTCGCGAATAACACTCGGTACAGTCAATCACAAAACGTGCACCGCCTGCAACACTTGGAAAGAAGACTTATGCTACGTTCCCACGGGGTGTGGATACGAAAGCGTGCAACGCTTTCGTACTTGCTTTCGTGAATTTGCAGGCGTGAACCGACCAGTCGTGGGTCGTGAGTAGTTCACACTGGCTGAAGTGTCTACGAAGACGTGTGTTGTGGCCCAAAGGCCGACTCCCGGTAATATGTTAACATAGTATTAACATTTTTGTATTTTTGGGAAAATATTTGTTAGGATAGATTTGGTTTTGGGAAATATTTGTAAGAGGTACGAAAGCGGATGTACGAAAGGTTAACAACTTAAAGGAATTTCTGCGTATGGATGTAGACGGACATTGGCCTGCCACGCGGGAATGTCCAGTCAGCAGAATGACGTTGAATGTATATCGAACTGCTAACTACAGAATTTACACTTGTGTGATGGGGGGACGTTTGGAGGTAAAAATGTCAACCAAACGGTTTAGCAGTAGAAGGGGGTGTGTCCCCTTAGGATCCCAGCCAACGAGATCACCCACCTTGGGATAAGACGTCACTGGAGGCGGACTTACACCCTCCGGGAAAATAATGAGTAAGCATACATAGGGGTATATAACCCAGAGACCAAATTAGGAAGAGGATTATTCTAACAGTAATTTTGGCCATTTGCGGCCGTAGGCTCTGTCCAAATGGACACCGACTCGACTCCCGGCAACGCCACCCGTCTGCAGACTCAACGCAAAGTAAGTGGAAACTACTCTTATCGCCATGCACAATAATTGTAATATTATTAAAGTGTAACTCATCCAATGGGACTAGAGTAGGAACGTTAGAAAAAGTGTACAGGGCGTAAGAATGATCAACCGAGTGATGCGAGGTAGCCAAGTGTAATGTGTAACCCGACACCAGTCGGCCCTTTCAGTGTGAGAATCCCAAATGTATATAACTGTATATGGATTGTGTTTTTACTAATATAGTGTAGCATAGGGTGAGGATGTGGGTTTGTGTGGTGATTTCCTCCCCTTCCACATTTCGCACCTGCGCCCTCCTGACAAGCCCGGTGAACAGAGAGCCCCTAGCCATGAAGCAACGATAGAGAAAGCTGTTCAGTCGTTTCCTTAGTCCAGACCCCTGTGACTGCAAGAGAGGAGGTGGCAGTGGGGATACCTCCACCCCCCTGTCACCTCGACATAACAGTGGTGGAAGCGGTGGGGATACCTTCACGCCCCACCCCACCACGACGTAACAACGTGATTCAGTTGATCGCGGAAAGCCGACCATGAACGAGCTCCTTATAGAAAGTTGTGCTGTTGTGAGTTCAGTTTTTGCTGCTATTTTAGCGCAGAGAATGAAGCAGATGGTGGAAATGAAAGGAAAACGGAAGAAAAGCCGATGGTGGGTTAGGAAGTGGATTCTAAATAGGAAATTAGGGCCACATAATTTGGTTGACATGGAACATAGAAATAGTTACCCAAATGATTTCAAGAACTTACCACGAGTGTCTGAAGACCAATTTGATTTCCTTCTGGAACGCGTTTCCCTTTCTCGTAATTTTATGACCCGATCGGGTGTAGACATGGTAGAGGCAAACTCACGACTGAAAATCAAACATGTCTGATATGAAGCGTGAGCCCTCACTCTTGCCTGTGACGTCATAAGAATTTCCACGACGCTTCGTTCACGAATACCTGCATCACGCTAGCGTGTCACGCCCAGTGGAAACGCGCCCTAAGTGTGTGTTTGTTAGATCTCTATATACATTTCAACAACCTCTGCAATAATTTGATCAAATTTCGCATGATGGCAGGGGATCGCCATAAAATGGTATCAGACGCCTGAAAATAAAGATACGCGAAATAGGGGCCCAAACGCGGAATGTCTGTTTCCTCGAAAGAGGCTTTACCGATCAGAAAGTCTACAGAGAAACAACCACATTCTTACTGGTCAAATGAATTTCATTCTTGCTCGGTATTCGGCAGTCTGTAAGCCTACTGATTAACATTCGGCTTCATGGCCAGGGTAATTCAGTGAAGGTCAATGTATGAAATTTGTGCTTTGGTTTAGCATTTTATTATTTTTGGAAAGATTAAGATTTGGGAAAAGAGCCGTTGCCTAGCAACGACAGTTGAAACACATACAGACACAGAGTGATGCGAGGGATTTATGAAGTACGCAGTTGAGATGGGCTCATGTGGCACGATATAAATAGCAAGTTTAATAAAGATTGCTTCAGGCATTCAAAACTTAATAGGCGGATATATACACAAACAGCATGTAGATCGTATAAACTTCACTCACTCCCTCATGGATCTGAGGCCTTCTTGAGAAGCTGCCAATTATGAAGCTATTCAAGAAATTCTCAGCATTTTATTGAATCCGAAGATTAATCACAGTGTTCACAAGAACACTCCACTGGTCCCTATCATGGGCAAGATCAATCCAATCCATACCATCCCATTCTATACCTCCAAGATCAATTTTAATATTGTCCACCCACCTACGTCTTGGTCACCTCAGTTGTCTCCTTCCTTCCGGCTTTCCCAACAAAATCCTATATGCATACCTCCTCTTCCCCCTCGTGCTACATGTCTTGCCCAACTCATACTCGCTGACCTAATAGTTCTAATTTTACTTGGAAAAGAGTACGAGTTATGAAGCTCCTCATTATGCAGTTTTCTCCAACCTCCTGTCACTTCACCTCTCTTCCGTCTAAACATTCTCCTCAACACCATGTTCTCAAAAACTGTTAGTCGATCTTCCCCTCTTAGTATCATAGACCAAGTCTCACACTCATACAGAACCACAGGCAAAATTATAGTTCTGAATATTCTAATTTTTATGGTCAAACGTTGCTTGCGCCGTTTCGGTGGAATATTTCTAAGAGCCCGAAACTGCATCTCCATCAAGAGGTAGCGAAATAAGTCGTCTTCCTCAAGCCTTAGCTCTGTAACATTCCTTTCTTGCCATCGTACTGTTTATGCTTAGTCTCACAAGCTGCATATGCCTATTCCTTTCAGGTTTTCCGAGCGGAAACTGTGAACGCATTTCTTCACCTTTCTAGGCATGCTACACGTCCCATTCAAATATTCCTTTTTAACTGAATAACCTGCTGAAATGTAAATCATTTTTATACCGAAATATTAAACTTAAGGGGAAGAACTAAAGCAATTAGTCATTGTGAAGAAGTGAGGGAGAGTGAATTCGTCGAATTTCCGGCAAGTATAGACACAGAAGGCCGAGCACAGTGGCTGAGGTCTAAGGCATGAAATGTCTTCGCTTGCTCAAACACTGCGATCGTGGTTTAGAATCCCACTCAAGGCATGAATGTCTGTATTGTGTGCGGTTATTCTGTGTGTGGGTAGCGGCCCTGCGACTGGCTGATCACCCGTCCAAGGGGTCCTACAGACTGTGCATAGGATCAAGAAATTGAAAAAGCGGCCAAGGCCAAACAAGGGGCTGTAGAGCCACAATAATAATAATATACAATAGAAGGCAAACAACTGTCTTGTTATTGGGTCTGTACAGACAGATATTGCCTAATTCCAACCTCAGTGGCCTTGCAGGACACTAGGGAAGATAATCTTCTGAAACCTTCCTGTCAAGGAGTACTTAGCTTAATCGTTCGTCTTTAATCCGACCTCTTCCATGTGACCTCATCGGATTTTGAGACTACCGCTTATTTACGTTCCCTCCGGCACCGCTGTAAAGATCAATTACACCCACACAATTCTGCCAACTATACCAACATGAGACGCTGGCTTTGGCGAGAAGTTTTTTTTTCCTTTATTGCTAGTGGGGTGGGACTAAGTCCCTTGTACTGCGGCCACTTCTGGCCTATTGTACCAGCCCCAGATGTTAGGTGAGGGTGATTATGGAGCAATTGGTGGAATAAAGATTGGCAGGGGAAACCGAAGTACTCGGAGAAAACCTGCCCCAAGGCCACTTTGTCCACCACAAATCCCACTTGACCAGACCAGGGATCAAATCCGCGCCGCCGCGGTGTGAAGCCAGCGACTAACCGCTTGAGCTATGGAGCGGCCTTTGGCGAGAGTTACTCCTGATAGGTTAATACTATTGTGCTATACAGACCCATCGCTAGGCAACGTTCATTACTACGCAACAGTTTTGTAAATACGCAACAATATTGGAGCTGCTGCTGGGCAGCAGCCAGCGCTCAAAATGGAAGAATTTTGGAAGCGGTATTTTAGATGGATCTGCTCCAAGGCTGTAGCACTCGACCGACCGATTTGAGTTAGTTCGTGCAGTGCAATGGAGTGAAGCGAGTTGGTTGGTGAGATAGTGTGTTAGAGGACTATAAACTTGTCCACTTCATACGAGCAACAGGTCATAATCACAGTTTTATACGATTTGTACCCTGAAGATACCTGTGCATTTTGTCACTCCATTGTTAGACGGCTGAACGTGGGCCATGTCATAAAGAGACTGTGAGGGGCTTGCAAGAACAAACATCGAAGTTCTTACACAACTAAACATATAATGTCTCCACAATCGAAAGTTAACAACCGTAAGCCCGAAATGGAACATCAGGTTCACGTTTTAAACATCGAAACAGGTTGTGCCACAGCTGAGGCTGTTAGCTGCAGAATTATCACCACGGGGATCTGAGTTCGATCCCGTATCAGGCCACATTGGATTCGTGACGAAGTGGAACTTCGGGAGGTTTTCGGTATTCCCAATTCTCATTCCTTCAACTGCCTTACACAGATCCCCATCTGCCATCCGGAGCTGGAACAATAGGCTCAAGAGGGACAGATCCACTACGCTGACTACATGTGAACAATACACATGGTAAACGTGCCTTCTAAAGGGTTCTGACGATGGTGGATAACACACAGAATTACTAAGTTTTTGGACTTTTTTGGGTCTAGTGATGGAGATTAGCTTTTTCTAAGGGGTGCTACTGAGTGTCTTCTCCCTCTTTCACCTAAGGACGCAAACAGATACAGTTTCCGAAACGTCGTGTTTTCTATTCTATAGAATACCGGACGATGTAAAAAGTTCAAAATCCCAGTAATTCTGTGTGAACATGGAAGTTATTCCTCAAGAAAAATATCTCTACATGCAAAAGTTATATACAGAGGTGCGAGTTTTAAAATTTGGTTTTGTTCTTAAATATTTTCAGGAAAATAAATTTGCCGTCCTTTTTATCCAGCGAAGAACACATCTAAGTTCTGGTACAGGAAAATTCCTGACAAATAGCATGAAGAATTCAATAGACGCTTTATAGATCTCAGGAATTTAGAAAATGTAATTCTACTGTTGACCTTTCTCCTTTCACGATGAAGTTTCTAGACAATCCTCAGCTGGAACTCAGTAATGGGAAACTAGAAATGAGAGCTCTGTGAAGCGTTCCGAGCCTTTCTCAATCTTATGTGATTCCAAAATACGTACGTTTCAAAAACTTTGAAAGGAGAGTATTATTAACTGTTTCGTTCATTTATCGAAGTTCAACGAATCAGATTTAAGAACATGAATGACAGGTAAATTTTAAGCTGCAGTTTCGTACTCTTACATCAAATATTGGAAAGCTTGTCAGCAACTGTAAGCAGCACTACCTGTAGCAAAAATTTTGTGATGATAATGAATCAGAGAATTTAGCTATTTATCGGATTTTGTTGAGCTTGACGGTACATAACAATCTCTCTCTCTCTCTCCCCCCCTATGGCTCTACAGCCCTTCGAACCTTGGTCGCTTCTTTTTCAGTTTCTTAATCCCAAACACAGTCGGTAGGACTCCTTGGACGGGGCATCAGCCCGTCGCAAGGCCGCTACAGACAAACGACAAAACAAACACAGAATAAACGCACACAGGCACCCATACCCCGAGTGGGATTCGAGTTCACGAACCCAGTGTTCGAGCGGGCGACGATGGCTCATGCCTTAGACCGCGTGGCCACTGTGAGAGGCCGTTTCTTGACAACAGGTCTGCATTTTGCGAACAGGCAAAATAGAAACTCTTTCCGGCACGAAAGAAATACGTATACTTTATCGCTCGGGCCTTCAACGAAAATACCTATCCACATCTCTGTTGGTATCTGTTAGTGATCAAATTCATGATACGGCCTACGTAAGGACAGAGCGACAGATGTAAAGCATTTGCGGAACTCAGCGAGATCCTGGATCTGTCTGAACGCGTTGGCGAAAAGCGGAAACACTCGGCAGCTTCCAATGACGAATTCCGGTTTGGAGAGGACTGTTTTTGTTGTTGCTGTTAACCTACCAGTACTTTCCTTATTTTGAGAAAACTATAGTCGGCTTATGAGATCATCTTGCTGTCCGTATGCTTGTAAGTGTTGCCTATCGTTGCTAGGCAATGGTTCATTAAACATGTTTCCGCGGCAACAAATACATACATATCAATATTAGAATTGACGGCCGCGTCGTTTATGCGGTCAGTCTCACATCAAGGAAGATTAGGTGGTTAGTTCTTCCCATACCTTCTTATTATTATTAAAATACTTAAATAATCAAATTGTGTGAAAAAAATGAGCAGAGTAAAAAAAAATGTGAGGTTCGTCTTAAAACTACGTGAGAAACTGATTGTAAAAACTGTCTCTGTAACAGATCCTGGAGGCACATAGGGGTTTGGGATGTCGAGGCTCCCACATTTTCAAGATAGTCGGCTCATAGATGGCGGTAAGGTTGTCAGCCTTATGCGCCGGCCGCCCTTTACCCACATGAAAATTCTTCCCTGGTACTCATTTCTGTCATAGGCTGAGTCGAACCCAGGGCCATAGTGCCCATAGTGAAAAATTCCAATGACCTCATCGGGATTGTAGTTTCTCATTTCAGAACTTTTATCATCCACTTTACATCCAAAACCAGTACACACCACAAAACACACGTATGTAAACAATGATTTTGTAAGCGGTCCTGTGTGATTATGGAATACGGTTGCTTATTCCGAGAGAATTAGCAAATCATATCTTTTATTTCTAGAGCCTTTCTTGCTCACAATTCCCATCACTTGTTTAACTTATTCGACAAAACAGTACCCATATATGTGGATAAGCATCGTTAAATATCCTAAAAAAACGATATATCAGGGTTTGAGATTTAGTGTTCTAAACAGAAGGGTGTCACTTACGCATACTGGGGGGGGGGCGCTAAGGTTGACATAATCAGGAATTCCCACAGCTGCGATGGTCGTTTTGTTGATGATGAATAAGTCAGCATGTCAACAGTGGTATGATGTTCGTGGCGACACTCACAGAAGTCGATCTATAACTATAATATCGTGGGTTGAATCATGGGAAATGCGTGCGAATTGGTGCATCTAACTCACCATGTTCCGTGCTCTAGTTTGTTTCCTTCCGGTAACAGACAACAGAAACAAGAGCCACAAGCCCTCGCAGCTTCTGTCCCAGTGCAGATGTTTCTGTAGAAACATGGGCTGGGTGTGGAGCACAGAGCCATATAAATCACGTTCATTAACCATTTTGAACTTAGATTACATCCACATGTTCACAAATAAAACTAGTCTACACGGTCTACATACAAGACTTCGGGCTCATAACATATCGGGCCATGACAATGGAAGGCGGGTTGTATGAAATATGTGGGATAAAAATTCGCAGCAATTCCTGAATAGGCATAACAAAAAATATATATAAGTATGTAAAATATCGGCATTAAGCTATTTGTGAATTAGTTTTGATTATTGTTAACCCTTCTAATCTAATTAACAAATAATTTAATGTCGATAATTATATTAGTTTTGATCACTGTTATCATTATATTTTCACAGAGCTTGGGGTACCCATGAAAGTAGTTACGGTCATTAAATGAAACGTATAGTAAAGTCCGTATAAGTAACCATTTGTCTGATGATTTTCATACCCAGAATTGTCTAAAACAAGGAGATGTTTTAACTCCACTGCTTTTGAACTTTGCTTTACAATATTGCCATTAGGAAGGTAAAAGCAAACCAGGTGGGACTTAAATTTAATGGGGCACATCAGCTGATGATCTATGCTGATCATGTTAATCTACTGGGTGATAACATAAATACCGTGAAGAAACCCACATTAATAGACGCTAGTAAGAAGGTTGTTGCAGAAGTAAACAGAGAAAACTAAGTATATGTTGCTGTCTCGACTCCAGAATGCAGGGAAAAATTATGATATAATGAAAACTAAGAGATATTTTGAATATGTGGCACAGTTCAAATATTTGGAACGACAGTAACAAATAAAAATTTAATAAGGAGGAAATTCAGAGGAGCCTGAACTCGGGTAATGCTTGCTACCATTCAGTCCAGAACCTTTTGTCTTCTCGTCTGCTGTCTCCATTATACTATACAAAAATATAATTTTTCCTGTGGTTCTGTATGGGTGTGAAACCTGGTGTCTGACATTAAGGGAGGAACACAGACTGAGGGTGTTTGAGTACATAGTGTTGAGGAGAATATTTGGACCGAAGTGAAATGAAGTCATAGGAAGTTGGAGGAAACTGCGTAATGAGGAGCTTCATAACTTGAACTCTTCTCCATGTATAATTAGAATGATCAAGTCAAGGACGATGAGGTGGGCAGGGCATGTAGCACGAATGGAGGAGACGAGGAATGCGTATAGGATATTGGTGGGAAAGCCAGATAGAACGAGACTATTAGGAAGACAAAGACGTAGGTGGATGGACAAAATTAAAATTGATCTTAGAGAGATCAGATGGGGTGGTGTGGACTGTATCGATTTGGCTCAGGATAGGGACCGGTGGGGGACACTTGTGAACGCGGTAACGAACATTCGGGTTCCATAAAATGCTGGGAAGTCCTTGAGTAGCTGCATAACTGGCGGTTTCTCAAGAAGGTGAGAACGTGTAAGATCTAGAAAAAACCGAAGTGAACGGAGAAGTTCATGGAGGTAGGCCTAGGCCCATTGGGGCTGTAGTGCCAAGGGAAAAAAATATGAAGAAGGGTTGCTAGTATTTCAGGCCATCATAAGCAAAAAGGGAGGAGGGGACTTATGGAACAAGATTATTAAGATCTAGTGAACAAGACATATAATCCTCTGCGAAACAACTGCTCATGCTTAGATATTCAGTGAATGCTATCCTGAGTTTCTAGTTTAACATTAATTTCTAATTCCACGTCTTCCTTTGATATGGGTTTCTTAAATTACCTTTCACCACCAGAATGATGAAAGGAACAGAGAAAACAATATATATATATATATTCACATTTCTTCCAACGCATAATGCTGCTAGACGATTGTTCACTTCCCTTACTTTCCTCGTATTTGTAAGCTGATGCACCAGGGGGAGCAAACATTATCACGGGTCGGCTCGTCTTTTACAGAGAAGCATTTGACTATTTCGCCTGAGCGAGGCTCACAGAGAAAAAGAAAAACAGCTTCGTTCCTTATTTCGTCGGTAAAGTATAATTATAAGGCAATTCAAAAGCTTCTAATGTAAAGAGTTGGCTGGAAAAATTTCTTTCTCTACTCTTCGTAAACAACAATAATTCTAAATGTGCCCCACTACGCGGAGTCACGTCTCTATCACCGTCGTGACGGCCTCACACGTAATGGCAGCCTAACAGCAATTCCAAGCCACAACGGTCATTATTTGCAAACGGAATATCTCGGAAGAAATGTAAACAGTGTTAAATGGAGAAGGATGAGAGGAGAACATTTTGAGTGTGTAGGAAAAGTAGAATTGTAAAGCCGACAGGATTTGGTCTTCCATACAGGGGTCCGTCGTGGGGCTAACAACTCAACGTAAAATATAAGCTTCTTACGAAATGTAGCAAAGGGCCTCGGGCTTGAGCGGATTCTTTGGATAAATGAACTGGGCTAAAAATTAAAATTCGCTCAGTGGAGGTGGAGCCCAACTGGGTCCACTCGGCACGGCGCCCACTGCTTGGCCTATTGTATCCTGCCCCGGGTGATTATGATGATGGAGAATTTGGTGGAATGAAGATTGGCAGGGGAAACCGAAATACTCGGAGAAAACCCGCTCCAGCGCCACTTTGTCCACCACAAATCCCACTTGAACCGACCCCGAGATCGAACACGGGCCTCCGCGGTGGGAAGCCAGCGGCTAACCGCTTGAGCTATGGCGCGGCCTTACGAACTAAGCTAAGAGAAATGAATATTCGATTTGGTGGGTGGAACGTAAGAAATCTATATAGCGCAGATTTGCTTATAACAGTTGAAAAAGAAATATCAAAATATAAATTAGTTTTAGTGAGAGTACAAGAGGTCAGATGGGACGAGGTGGGACAGACCCAGCAGGCGAATATATATGTTTCTATTGAGAGGGGAGTGAGAATCATGAATTAGGCACAGGATTTTTCGGGCATAAGATTTACTGACCACTTACAAATCATAACTACAAGTAACAATAGCGCTATCGCCGGTTCACACACTGTGAAGTTCATTATAGCACGTACTAACTTTCTCAGTGTGCTGTATATTCGCCAGAGGACGTTCCTCTGCTACAGCACTTACGTGTTTGTAGGGTAGCAACTATATCACACCAAACTCCTACTCTTCAAACTGCCGTCTCAGAGTTCCCTCTTGTTATACAGCCTCTGCACGGACCGCAGAGAAAAATTATCTTCCAACAGTTGACTTAATTATTGTGTCACA
Organism: Cryptotermes secundus; assembly: GCF_002891405.2. NCBI lineage: Eukaryota > Metazoa > Arthropoda > Insecta > Blattodea > Kalotermitidae > Cryptotermes > Cryptotermes secundus. The sequence goes on along the minus strand of NW_019720706.1, from coordinate 118,602 downwards.
CACCTGTTACCTAGCAATGGCTGTTTATCTGCCTCCACAATTCTTGCTTGGAACAAACATGCCGCAATACCATTTGAGAGCAAGGTTGGCAAACATCTAGAAACGCTCGTTTCCGGAGTATTTAAGTTCAACGAATCTGGTGTTAATATTTTATTTAAATAATATAATTTTACACTGCAGCAATTCAACAGAATTCCGTTCGGGAGTTAGCGTGTGTAGCTTATGAGCACATGGCTAGAGCATCGCATTACTGTCCAGTCGAAAGTCAGGTACTGCTGAGAATAATTAACAGGTTACATACTGAGTATGATCATCATCATCACCATCCTACGAGTAATCATCACTTTGTAAAGAGAGCACTGCTGAAGCACATGCTGTAAATACGCTATGTTTTCAGACGGATCCTCGCACCGCCATCCTTATCAACATTTCAAACAGAATTTTAAATTTGTTTCATTACTTTATAAAGTAAAGCTATCGCTGTAACAGGCCGTGGAAGCCTATAGGGATATGAAAAGTCGAGACCCCATATTTTCTTTAGACAAGCGGCTCACAGATTGATGTGAGGATGTGGGCCTTGGGCGCCGGCCGCTCTTTAACCCCAGGAAGATTCCTGGTACTAATTTCTCTTAGAGGCTGAGTCGACCCCAGGGCCATAGTGTGCCTGATAGTATTAGGTCAACTAAAAAACTGAATGACCTCATCGAGACTCGAGCCCGCGACCTTCCGGCTTGCAGCATAGTGCCTCAACCAACTACGCTACAGCGTGTCCATTTATTATTTCATAAAAAGTAAAAAAAAGTAAAGCTATCCCTGTAACAGACCGTGAAGGCCCATTGGGTTGTGAGACGTTGAGGGTTCCCACACTATCTAGACAATCGCCTCAAAGATGGCGGCAACGTTGTCAGCCTTACACGCCGGCCGCGCTTTACTCCCAAGAATATTCCTGGTACTCACTTCTGTTAGAGGCTGTGTCGACCCTAGGGCCATAGTGCGGCTGGAAGGATTAGGTAAATTGAAAAAAATTCTACTCATCGGGATTCGAACCCGCGACCTTCCGGCTTGTAGCATAGTGCCTCAACCAACTACGCTACCGCGTTCCCCCTTAATTATTTCAAACCAGATTTAAAATTTCAGGAGCCGGTGGTCTATTAGTTATTGCTGTAAAATACGTAAAAAATATTCAGTTACATGAGAGTTGATTAGCGGCCATATAACTGTTTTGTGTTATTAAAAGTAATTTAAAGACTTACCCAATCTTTCGAGCACCGTACATAATCTGAGGTCTATTTACTGAGTGATGCCAAATCGCTCCTACCTCACAGGTTCGTACATTCACATGTAATTGAGAGCCGATCACAGTGGCCTCGCGGTCTGAGGCATGAACGATCTTCGTCCACTCTAACAGTGGGATCGTGGGTTCGAATCCCACTCGAGGCATGGATGTTTGTCTGCGTTTATTCTGTGTTTCTGTTGTTCTTTGTGTAGTAGTGGCCTTGCGACCGGCTGATCCCCCGTCCAAGGAGTCCTACCGACTGTGTATATGATCAAGAACCTGAAAAAATGTCTAAGGTCCAATAATGGATTGTAGAGCCACAGACAGACAGGCAGACAGACAGACAGACAGATAGATAGATAGATTTTTTAATTATAGATAGATAGATAGACAAATATATTTTTTATTATTTATTTATAGATAGATAGATAGATAGATAGATAGATAGATAGATAGATAGATAGATAGACAGATAATTAAGAAGTACAAGGATGAGATGACATCCAATATCGTAAAATTCATAACAAATATCTGTAGAAGTAATAAAATTGCTGACATGAAGGACCCCCTGACATGAAATATGCAAACAGCAGAATGGTCTCGTAAGTCAACTTACATTTTCTTTAAGGGCTGGAAGCAGGATAAAGGGATAGTACGTGCCCAACGCAAAGTAAACTTGAAGCTTCGCGTTCAGAAAACATGTCACGACCAAAGTGCTGAATATGCAGATGAAGCAAACGCCTTAAATACGAATAAATTCTTACAATTTTCTTCAAAGAGTAAAGGTATGCTATTAAAAGTATTGGGGAGTGGATGTATAGCTCTACTATTCTTCACCTCGGCATTAGGAAGTGGTAGTCAGCATCACGCCCCGGCCGCTTTACTCTCAGGGAGAAACAGCACCAGATACCATTGGATGGGAGGCTGGATGAGCCCGAGAAACGGTCTGGATTCTATAAAGTGAAGACCTAGCCCCTGTCGGAAGCCGAACCACGGGCGTCCAGCCCGAAGCTCGTCACTTAATCGAATAAGCTATCCAGGAAGTATGTTTCAACAATCAGAAAGAAGTAGAGCCGATCATAGTGACCGTGCGGCCTGAGACACTCAGTCGCCCCGAGTCCAGCAAAATGTCTAAAGGATCCAGAATTCCAAAAATTAATTCTGAATTTGAACAGGTCAGACACTCTAATCGTCGGTCACGGTAGCCCAGCGGTCTAAGGCATGTACAGTCTTCGCTCGCTTGGAAATCGGGATCGTGAGTTAGAATCCCACTCAGGGCATGGATGTTTAGTTTGTGTGTGTGCGTTTTTCTGTGTTTGTGTACAGGTAGAGGCCTTGCGACGAGCTGATCACCCGCCCAAGGAGTCCTACCGAACCTGTAAGATCTAGAAAACCCGAAGTGAATGGAGAAGTTCATGGAGGTAGGTCTAGGCCCACTGGGGCTGTAGTGCCAAGGAAAAAAACACTCTAATCTGTAATGATGAAAAGGAATAAGTACCTAGCAAAGGGACTAATTAAATTACCGACCAACTACACGGCACAGGACTACCTATAGCAGTTAGGCCGATCAATGAACACCACATTTCAGACAATCCGAAAGCACACAGACTGCTGGCGGAGAGCGTTACTAGCAGTCCGATTCAAGTCCATAACTTCCGTGGGATATAAATTAATGTAATGCTCTCATACAGCATTGTCTCGTGTTCGCTTTCAGAGCTACATGTTCCGTCCACCTAGTATTTTATTTACTCATCTTAGCAATATTATATGAAGAGTTTACTACGGATGTTTCAACTATGTAATTTACTCCAGTCACGTGTAACTTGATCCCTCTCAAGCCAATTATATATGCGTATATACGAGTACATTCAGCGCCGGTCACGGTAGCCGAGCGGTCTAAGGCATGCACTGTCTTCGCTCGCTCGGAAGCCGGGATCGTGGGTTCAAATCCCACTAAGGGCATGGATGTTTGTGTGCGTTTCTCTGTGTTTGTGTACAGCTAGAACCCTTGCGACGAGCTGATCACCCGCCCAAGGAGTCCTACCGAATATGTAAGATCAAGAAAAACCGAAGTGCACGGAGAAGTTCATGGAGGTAGGCCTAGGCCCACTGGGGCTGTAGTGCCAAGGAAAGAAAAATATACATCCAGCAACGACTGACGCCATCTTCTGGTATGTAGTCCATGCCGAAGTGTTATAACTAGAACCAGTTAGAAGCTGCAGTCAGAGGACTGCAGTGGTTGTTGTGAGGTGGTAGCTGTAGCACGGGGAGAGATCGGGAACGTCCGCCGTTGGAAGTCGCTACCAAGCAACGGCAGTTAACATGACACTGTGGGCACTAGTATGTAATAGTTAACTGTAAAATGTAGTCACTTGCAGTATCAAAGTGTGCAAGAATTCGAGTCATCGATCCAAATCCCGTCTACAATCACACTATATCACGTGACATTATAAAGCATTGATTGCCTTAATGGCCTGAAAATTGATTAATTTAATACTAGTTTTACAGGTTTATTAATTTATACCCCTAAATACGTATATTTTTTGATATGTATACGTCGCCTCTATTTTATTAATGGATAGGTGTAGGATTTTAACTAATATATAAATATTATCTGTTTTCCAACACTTATTTCGAATCCATGTTTCCAAAATTAATCCTTATAATGCTACATATTCCATGTCTTAGTTGTATTGAACTGATCATCTGCAAAACTTGCGGAATACTCGCCAATGTTTGGGGCACGCTGTAGCATAGTTGGTTGAGGCACTATGCTACAAGCTAGAACATCGCGGTTCAATTCCTAATGAGGACAATGGATTTTTCAATTGACCTAATTCTTCCAGCCACACTATGGCCCTCGGGACAACTCATCCTCTAACAGAAATAAGTACCAGAAATCTTCCTGGGAGTAAAGGGTGTCCGGCGTGTAAGGCTGACCTCACCGCCATCTGTGAGCCGACTGTCTAAACAAATATGGGAGCCCCGTCATCTCACAACCCTATGGGATTCCACGGCTTGTTACAGGGATTGCTTTACTTTTACCGCCATTGGTTGGTATTCCTTAGCAAATTCTTTCCAAATCCTTAATAAACTTTCGAAATATACTTATTTGAAAAAGGCTGGTGATAAGCAGTATCCCGTCACACTCTTTTATTATCTATTAAACCCTCTGTCACTTGATTACGGATTTTGTTTTTGAAATTGGCCCTTTATACGGCATTTATAAGTGTTTTTATAAACATAGTTTTGCAAGACACATACAGCTGTCCATGCTGATGCGACACAAACAAAACAAACAATCACACAAATATACTTCGTGGTATAAACAATTAACGTTGATGTACCGAATGGTTACGTAAACATATAGAACACAGTTGTGTTGTGTGTGTTTCTTTGAATCGACAATCAGCAATTAGTGCTTGTCCTTCGTTTTATGTCAGTCAGCATGTTTCATCTTCGAAACTATTAATCGAATTACGATTATGTGGAACAGGGAATACGGCAAATTTCATTTCGATTTTTATTGGTCTATAAAGTAAACATCAAATCATGGGATTTTCATCTCGTGAATATAATAACCAGTACACCCTTAAAGCTTAACAGCGTTGTCCCTATTCTTAATTAATTAAGCACGAAGCCATAAAGGCTGTGAGGAGCAGGATTATAGTTCCACTATTTGTACGTGGAAATTAGATGTAGGTGAGTGGTCAGCTTCATAGCCCAGTTGCCTTTTCAACAGAGAAAAGACCCTCAATATCCAATGGATAGGAGGCAATGTGTGCCTCAGAGTCGGTCTTGAAGCTCAGGACAAAAAAAAAAAAAAAAGCTTGAACCTGCAGGGAATTGAGCCCTGGCCGTCCAGCCAGTAGTCCGTCGATATATCTACTGAGTACTCCAGCCTCTTCAGTACGCTCTTGTTTTACATATTATATAACAATTTGCACCCAAAATTACGATATATTGCCATACAGTTCAATTAATTTTTTTTTTCTTTGACAGCCCCAATTTTGGCCTTGGCCTACACCCATGAAACTCTCCGTTTCACTTCGGTTTACTAGATCTTAGACATTCGGTAGGACTCCTTGGGGGGGGGGTGATCACTCGTCGCAAGGCCTACAAAATATCGCACATATGCACAAAAACACTGAACTTCCATGTCCTGAGTGGGATTCGAACCCATGGTCCCGGCTTCCGAGAGAGCGGAGACAGTGCATGCCTTAGGTAGTTCACACACCGGCATGCGTCAAGACATTTAACAATCAAGATACGATGTCTGCGACATGAGGCAAAGAAAGAAGCACAGATGAAACGAATGAGATTATGAAAACCGCCGCACATCGGTCTCAGTCATGATGCTGACAGCTCCTTTCTTTGCGTCATGTCGCAGATATCGTATCTTGACTGTTACATGTCTTGACGCATGCCGGTGTGCGGCCTACCTTAGGCTACTCGACTACCGTTACCGGCATTAAATTATTAGTTATGCCTAAAAATAGAAATCGCGTGGCTGACAGAATTCTGATTTACCTTCCATAGAAATATCAACGACTCAAAATTTATACAGAATGGGGCGCAGAAACTTCCTTTTTTTGAAGGCGAATAAAAGAAAAATTATTGCTGACAGACAAAAATTTATGTTCNCTCGAAGCGAGATGAGCCGTTCGGGGAACTTTGCCCTCAAAACTGTCATCGAAGCTCGGGATGTGTGGACCGTGGCACCATTCTGTTGGAACCAGACATTTCCTAGATGTATTTCTTCAAGAGCTGGTTCGAAAAAGTTTTTAATCATGTCCACATACCGCTGTGAATTGACAGTAACTGCATGATTGTCTTCTTCAAAAAAAATAGGGGCCAATGACTCCAATTCTCGACAACGCACACCATATTGTCACCTTATCACTGTGAAGTAGCCTCTCATGGAGCTCTCTGGGATTGTTACCACTCCAATAGCGCATATTCTGCTTGCTGACATATCCGGACAGGTGAAAATGTGCCTCATCACTAAAGAAAACAAGTGCGTCAGGGGGTAAAGTTTCCAATAACGGTTCGCACGCCGTTATTTGGTTCTGGAAATCACGTGGTGACAATTCTTGCACAACAACCATCTTATAGGGATGGAAATGAAGATGTTCGTGAAGAATTCGGCGCATTGAACGATTGGATATGTATAGGGCTACTGCATGTTTGCGAGCGGAGAGTCTTCGAGATCTCAAAATCGACGGTCGAACTGCCTCCACATTTTCTAGCGTCGTAACGGTCCGTTGTCGTCCTGATGACATTTTCACCACACTCCCGGTTGTCCTAAAGTTCTCTACCGACAAAACAATCGATTTCCGGTCGAGAACCGGACCTCTGGGCTTAATTCCGAAATGAGTACGGAACGCACGCTGCACCGCCACGTAGGAATGGTTGTTCGAAAAATAGGCTTCGACAGCAAACGCATGCTGCTCACCCGTCCACCGCATGTTTACTACTGAGGGGTATTAGACAGAAACTTCCACGACTGCTGCGTTCGCCGAGCCTATCCCCACTTTTCTTCGACCTCCCCTCCCTTCACAATGTGTCTTCACAAAAAGGAAATTTCTGCGCCCCACTCTGTATATACACCATAAAATGACTCTTCAGGTTCCGGTTACCTTGTCAGTATCAGGTCAACAAATTTTAAGGTCCTCATTTCATTATTCTCTCCAGCCACAAGTCCTTTCTTCTCTCTTAGGAGGGATAGATATAGAACAGCGCTGTTATATTAGAACCAAATGAAACTGCTAATAAATTTAACTACAGTGCTGTTGCATTCTAACTGTCCTCACGTGACCTACCTCTGTTAGAGTTTCATCACATCCGTCTGTCCTTCTAATGAAGTAAAGCAGAAGCTGTGTCCTCGCGTTTGACTACACGAATTCTCATGATCTGAAGTTAATTTCGTAAACATTGAATCCTTAAATTTACCGAACCATACCCTACACTGAGTGCAAAGCTCATTTTGACGTCAAAATTAATTTAATTTTTTTGTCCCTTTCATGCATCCATATACAAGAGTTTAATCTCCGTTACGAGGGGCAGCGATGTATGATTGAAGTCACAATGGCTTCTTTTAGTTTCAATAATGACCGCACGAGAGCTAAGCTGTTACGAATTTCAGCAGCTAAATTAATTGCCCACCAAATGCTTAATTTCTCATCTGGTAGGATTCGTTAATTACTCATTTATTAAAACGGTATTTAAACTCCATACACATATGAAGCCGATTTATATGGATATTCCTCTCTGAGTGAAGAGCGTAGTTGAAGGAATTTGGGAACCAACTGCTGAGAACATTATGACTTAAGAAGAAAACAGAGAAAAATAAACAATGGAAAACATCACAATGTATATTCTTTAAGAAATATTAAAGTGGTACAATTGAGGACAAAATAGGAAGGTCATTTACGACTTAAGAAATATTACACTGAATTTAGTTGGAACGAAAGGGCCGAGCCATAGCTCAAGCCGTTAGTCACTGGCTTCCCACTACGGCGGCCCGGGTTCGATCCCGGGTCTGGGCAAGTGGGATTTGTGGTGGAAAAGTTGCGCTGGGGCGGGATTTCTCCGAGTATTTCGGTTTCCCCTGCCAATCTTCATTCCACCAAATTCTCTATCATCATAATCACCCGGGGGAGGTACAATAGGCCAATCAGCGGCCGACGTGCCGAATGGACCCAGCTGGGCTCCACCCCCCATTAAGCGAATATGTGGAAAAACTATACGGAAATAATCACCATTGTGATATCAGTGTAGCCTATAGAAAGCCGGAATAGCGTAGTTGGTACAGCAACCGGCTACGGGCTGGACGACCAAAGGGGTCAGAGTTCGAGTCCCGTTGGGAGCAAAAATTTTCTTTTTTTCAATCATGTCTTCCAGACCGGCTATGGGGCTCACCCAGCCTTCTACCCAATGGATCCCGGGGATAAGGCAGCCGGGACGTGAATATGACCACTCACCTCCAACTAGTGCTGAGGTCAAGAAAATGTAGATCTATACATCCACTCCCCAACACGTGTTCATGGCGAAGTGCTTAATTAGTTAAGCACAGCGACAACTTTACCTTTTACATACAGGACTATAAGGTGTCACAACCCTGAAGGCCACCCTCTGAAGCCTCAAACTAATATAAACTTAAATGTATGAGAACAGGATGCCAAGAAATATATTGGATATAACATACAGGAAGTAACACGAGGTGGGAGAAAGTACCGGCCTATAAGAAAGTGCTATAACTTTGACTCCTCCTCAAATATTGTTATGGTTGTCAAGTCAAGGAATGTAAGACCGCAGGAGATGTTCCAAGTATGAGACAGATGAGAAGTTGATCCAAAATTCTTGTTGGAAATCCTAAAGTGTTAAGACAGCTTGTAATATCAGGAAGTGGTACATATTAAAATGGGTTTCGAAGAAATAGTATATAAAAATCTGGCCTGCAATGATGTACCCCAGAGTGTAGCCTCTTTATGTGCTCCCGTAAACACGGTAATTAAGCCTCCAATTATAAACTACATAAGTCGGGAATTTTTTGATGATTTTAAGTAATGTCACTTTCACAATAACTGCTCTATACGATTTACATTAAACTTTACTAATTCACAAAGGGTTTCTTGAAAAGCTACGAGTAACTGAGGTGCATTTATTTACACATCAAGAAACCAATTTTATTGCTTCTCTCTCATCAAACAGAAGAAGAGCTGCTTACTGTGGTTTACCTCTGCGTCTCTAATCTCTTATAGCGGTATGCTGAATGCTCAGAGAGTCTGTGTCGTTTTGCTAACTCCGGCATACTTTAGACATTGCCCTCAAGTGCGTGGCGTTAAATTGGATTTCGGTTTATTCCCCTTGAACGTGCGTCGCCTGGATACACAACAATGCCTATGTCCTCAATTCACTGTCCACGATGGCAATTCTCAATTCGGATCGTCGCTATAGAGCGGTTAGTGTTGCTCTTTCTTATTCGAGTCTAAAATGTTGGAATATTAGCACGTCACACTGCTATTCTGACAATAATTAATAAGTCACTGTGCATAGGAACAGGAATATTGTATGTCTATGAATATAAAACATTCGTAAGTGCCTCCAAATGTTGTGTGAACTATTTCCTTATAAGCTAACAACTAAAATCATGGACGAAAATTAGGCGAATCCCAAAAAAAAAATCGGAAACACATTTATCCCTAAGAGAAAACTTGCCTTGGAATATGAAAGGTGTTCAGGAAAGCATCTCTCGCATAGAATGCCACCGCACTGAACTTATACTGTATCGTGTTCTATTAAGTAGAGTAATTACTTAAATTCGGCCTACAAACCAAAGGATGCCGCTTGGGAAACCTTCACGATGTCTCGAAGGCGAGTGAAAGGATTCACATTAATATCTTGTACGAGACCTGATACTTAGATTGTCGAGCTGATTCTGTAAATATACACACATGCACATAGGCAGACACGTACATTATATAGCATTATATATATAGCATGTCCGGATGAAAGGTATCCAAAATAAAATCATTATATCTCAGAAATAATTGTCATACACATTAATGAGATACACTATTACAAAGGGAAACTATCAAAGTTTTTTTTCTGCGTATATAAGTTTCTCAATAAATTTAAATGTGGGCTCCCTTGATGGCACGACAAATATCCATACTTGAAGCATGTTTGGTGTTACCTCAGCCACAAAGTCCCTTATGCGGGCTTTCAGGTGTTGAAGGTCGTTGATCTTAACGTGGTAGAAAATGTTTTTCACATATCCCCACAAGAAAAATGCACTGGGGTTAAATCTGGCGACGTAGGAGGCCAAGAGATTGGTCCACCTCTGCCAATTCATATCCCAGTCATCTCTCTGTCCAGGTGATTCCTAACATTGTGGCAGAAATGTGGGGGCGCATGCGCAGAAGCCGGGTATGAAAAAAAAAACTTTCAGAGTTTTCCTCTCCGATGACATAAACCGGATACATGTATGACAATTAGTTTGCGAGATATCATTTTTTTTTATTTTGGATACCTTTAATCCGGACACCCTATATGCATATATAGGCTGTCACTAACCTGTAATGAGTATGGTCACATTAACACGTCTGACCTTATGCAGTGAGAGGGACAAGTATTCACCCTTCAAACCTGCATTTCTCACTCTCCTAACGAGGGCTGGAGTTCAGATTTGAACATATTTCACCCATACAGCGGCTAATGTTCGTAATTTGTGAGGACCAAGGAGAATCAGACGAACGGATAGGCAACTTTCATTGGGGAAACAACAAGAACATAACATTTGACTTATAAATCCAAAATGGGAGACAGGCCACTGTAGGAACACTGCAACCCCTAACATAAGAGCATTAATACGTTCATCCTCTTAATATTATCCCTGTAACAGGCCGCGTGGTTCCGTAAGTTTATGAGACTTCAAAGCTCCCACACTGTCTAGACCAAGGGTCGCCAAACTACGGCCCGCGACCCAAATGCGGCCCGCGACGTAATTTTATCCGGCCCGCAAAAGAACTGTACAGAAATGCGCCAATTGAACTAATTTTCCAACGAGTACTGGTAAATGTGATTCCGAGCTTACTGACCTGACATATTATACTGCAGTTCGATGGCTTAGCTGTGGAAAGGTTCTTTCGCGCTACTTTCAACTCAGGAATGAAACTGATATATTTCTTACCAAAAAAAACCATCACGAACCACTTTTATCAGATACCGAGTTGTTTTTGGAAATTAGCATTTTTTGCTCATATTGTGAACCATATGAACAAGTTGAATTTAAAGTTGCAGGGTGAAAATAACTTAATCTGTGATTTATTTGTACTTATCAAGGCATTCAGAGCAAAGTTGATACTTCTGGAAAGCAAAGTGAAAAATTGTAACTTTGTTCATATGCTATACTGTGCAGAGATGCATAAAAAGGCCGAAGCAGAATTTCCCTCCTCGTTTGCAAATTTAGTCATTTCAGATTTGAAGGAACAATTTCGGAAGCGATTTGCTGACATTGATTCCAGTGCTGAGGAAATCAGATTGTTTCAAAATCCGTTTGACTGTGATGCTGCTGATGTCCCAAGTCAAATTCAAATGAATATTATTGAACTTCAGGAAAATTATATTAAAGACAAATACAAGGAAGGAAATTTTATCGAATTTTATAAATTTCTAAACTCTGAGCAATTTCCAAATTTAAAGAAATTTGCTTGTAAATTTGTCTCCATTTTTGGGACGACATACCTGTGTGAACAAATTTTTTCCCAGATGAAGTACATCAAGTTGAAATACAGGGCAAATTTATCCGATGAACACTTAAAGTCGCTACTTGTGATTAGCTTTTCAACATTTGAACCTCAATTTAATCAGATTTTAAGAATGCAAAAAGAGTTCCATCATTCACATTAATTGTTTTATTATAATTTGTGATGAGAATATGAGCATTTGCTGCTACTGTCTGTTGTCATTAATATACGATAATTTATTCTCACGTACTTTGTATTTAGTTTATGCAATTCTGTGCTTACAATAAAACTCGTATACCTAGGGTTATTAATTTCTCATTTTATCCGGCCCGTTGAAAGTGCTGAATTACCTAATGTGGCCCGTGGTTCGAAAAGTTTGGAGACCCCTGGTCTAGACAATCTGTTCACGGATGAAATTTATAAAACAATGTACATCTCATTTAAAACTGAAATACGCCGAAGTAACTGGGTTAGCAACATTTAAAACGAGGGGGCAGAACACTGAGGCAGTGCGTCATTGTCTAACCAAGTCGAAAAAAAGACATTGCTGCATGATTAGCAGTGTAGAGCATGGCAATCAAATTAAAAGGGAATAGCTCTCGCAACATCACACATTTGTAGCTTTGTCTCTCTCTCTGAGGGACACTCACAGGCCATTCTGTCTCATTTCTAGTATTCTTCCGCTTTACTCACCACACTGCGCAACGCTTTCATCTTTTCCGTCGTAGCAGTCTGGAATGCCGTTGCACAAGGTCCACTTGGGAACACACGTGGAGGCGTCGCAATGGAACACAGCTTCACTGGAATTGCAGGGGACCACGGCGTTGGCAACAGGCACGGGAACACTCCTTACTCCACTGCCGAGAACTGGCTCTGCAAGCAAAGAACCGTCAACTTACGGTCTCTCAAGGGACGCAAGCAAACCGAAACAGAGAGTTGAATTGGACACAAAACATTATGTTTCCTAGTACACATTTCCGTAGAATGGGGCACCCTGGGGTTGTCCAGACATGCATATTACTCGAAATACTGAATAAAGAGCAACGAACTGTAGAAAAACATTGTGTGCTGTGTGAGGACAAGCAACCACTCACCTTAAGGAACAGTACGGTCCGAAATGCATTATAATGTAATGCATTATTTGCTGAATATTAGTGTTTTTTATTGCTAGTGGGGTGGGACTAAGTCCCTTGTACTGCAGCCACTTCTGGGTTATTGTACCAGCCCCAGATGATAGGTGAGGGTGATTGTGGACCAATTGGTAGAATGAAGATTGGCAGGGGAAACCGAAGTACTCGGAGAAAACCTACCCCAGCGCCACATTTTTCCACCACAAATCCCACTTGACCAGAGCCGGGATTGAACCCGGGCCGCCTCGGTGGGGAAGCCAGTGACTAACCGCTTGAGCTATGGCGCGGCCTTAGGTTAGTGTTAGTTTACATTTCTGAAACTTTTATTCTGATCAGGAGTATCTGTGAAATTAAGGTAATGCACGTCGGCGTTAGCTGATTTACTGTTACGTGTACGGTGGTACGCGTGACGAAAATAACGGGTTCAGGTTCGGATGTTTGTATTGGGATTTATTATTGGTTACAATCTCTCAGTCACATTTAATACAGCGCTATCTCTCTTTATGCATTTTATAATTCACTGTTACATACACACTACTCCTCTCCTGGCAACGCAATTAAAACACAGGAACTAGCACTTGAAATCACTCCAAATATTGCACATGAATAAAGTGGTCTAATCACATGAAAAGTTAAACAGTACCGTCTAGTGTGACTGGTGAATCGCCATTTTTCATGATATTATTAGTGTGATGGTCCAGAATGAAACAAATCATCTTCTATCCACACTTCAAGCATTCACGAGTCTTGTACGAACTTCCCGTGGCTGTCACCTACCGAGAACTCAGAACTCTGTCACTGGACATGGAAAACTGTTATATCCATAACTAACATTACACAGCCTCTGCACCTACCATGCATAGAAAACACAATCCTATTGTTGCATAAGGACGACCACACAGAAAACGAGTCACGTGATAGCTACCTCTTCAGTCCATTGGCGCGCTGACTGTTGACCCATCACCTCCAGCTAATGTCGAGGTCAGGAAAATGTGGACCTATATATCCACTCCCCCATACGCCTTCATGGAGTAGTGCTTAATTAGTTAAGCACAGGGTCAACTTTATCTTTTCCTTGCCTATTGCTGAGGGCGCTTAAGCGAGGTGTTTATCGCGCCGTTGCCTGGCGCGATAATAATAATAATAATAATAATAATATTTATAGTATCCCTGCTAACACAACATTGTTTCAGCAGGTAGATTTTGCTGACCAGGACGATAGGTTTCGGCACTTACGTACCATTTTCAGGTTCCCATTTTAGTTAAAACTATTCTATCGTATCCTTGGCCTTAGTTAATTTTGTGCTTGAATTTACATAACATCAATATAACTAAAATTATTGTGTTTCTAGACATTATCGATCGTCTTGCTTTTATTTAAAAAACACAATATTTCGGAGACCGGTTTTTGCCTCCGCCTTCAGGTGAAATCTACTCAGTTTGGCTCAATCGATAGAACTATTTCCTATCTCCGGACATCAGCACCAAACACAAGATAGGATATATAAACAAAGCACAGCATAAACCAACTGCGAGAGTTAAGACAAACATTGAAAACACTAACGAAAACTCCACATACGAGTCGAAGTACCTACGTCATTGCATTATTTCACGGATATTATTGTTAAAATCAGAGTACTATCAGAATAGAAGTCCTCACTAAAGAGAGAAATCTCCGTATAGGAACACAACTTTCACTCATAGTCTACACTGCATGGAGCTGCAGTTTCTTAACTTCTGCTGTGATAACGGGAGTTCAAATGGGAGAGATCTCCAAGCTGGGTTGACTGATCGGACGGTCTCCCAGAGACATGTGGGAGGACTCCCTGTATTTCCTGTAGGTCTCGTTCGGTTCAATCTGCAAGAAACTCGTTTCCTTCCATCATAATTTGGGGCCTTCTTCGTATCCATGTTAGGCTAATTTTCATTTTCCAAGCACACTGTCGGGTTATATTTGTGCTCCTTACTGTGACTTCTAAACGTCTACTTGTTTTGCTGATGTATCATCTGTAACACTCACATGGGGTATTGTACAGACACTTCGTGTGAATGGCATCTCTAACTGGTCCTGTTTTCATCACAGTCCCACGCAGTATAATTTAGTTTTGAAAACTGTCCTGAAACTGAAATTATTTCCAATGCGTGTGAATATCTCGGATATATCCTTCATATCAAAATTAGCACATATGGTTGTTGAGATAACGTTAAGGGTACATCCGAAATAATTTTCTTAATTCTGGCAGATGATTTATGCTCTGCTTGGTTCATATACCCTGTCCTGTGGTGTCCATGGTACCCTGAGATAAGGACTAAATTCATCGATTGGGATCAGCTGAGTAGGCTTTTACCTGAGGTCGGAGAGAGAATCCTGTCACCGAAACATTAAGTAAAAAATAACAGAACACTGTATAATGTCCAGAAATATTAATTTCATTAATACAGTTCATCACAAACGTTCAGATCTTACACCGATATCGGAATGATAAAATGGCGCGAGGCCGCATGATGTAAGGAAGTGAAGATGCAGTGGATTTGGGAGTAGATGACGANTTTATTATACTGCAATTGGGTTTTAGCCCGGTGGCAGTAGTACACAATAGGACACAACAGACAAGTAACACACATTACACTAAGTGACAACACGTTCAAACAAAACACAATACACAAAACACAACAATAAGGACATCCTACCACAGTGAATACAAACCAAATACGATTAACAACTACAGTGGATTTGGGAGTAGATGACGGGATAACACGAGTATATTATTAAAGTGGATTCTGAAGGAAATGTCTGTGAAAGTGTGGTTTGGATTCAGCTGCCTAAGAAGAAAGTTCAGCTGAATGGTAGGAAATTGTGGACTCAGTGATGGACATTCACATTCTATAAAAAGAACTAAATTTCTTGACAACATGAGCAACTGTCAGCTCCTTAAAAGCTCTGTTACGTGCAGTTTGCTTGCATCACGAAAGGTCGACAAGGTGTGGCTATAGACGATGGGTGTGCCCCTTTTGGTTTGACAGCTGGCCTTATGACTGTAAGCACATGATCGTAAAATGTGATGGAACGAAACTTTCACATAGTCCTGAAATTGGCTGGATCATTTGGTTCACGTTTGAAGCTCGAAAAGGGGTCAGAGGTGGATGGAAGTGTCTGACGTCACTGTATTGCTCGCAGAGGTACCATATCTTTGGATTCAGATGGTAGCGCTAGTTAACTATTTCAATAATATCAATACTGTCGATTTACAAAATTTATGGGTGATGAAGCAAACATACGGAGTCACCAAAACACGCTTCACCACGATTAGAAGACGTAGGCCTAACCTGCAGTACGTAGAACACAAACACAAAAAATATAGGATTTTTATCCACATGAATATGCAATCATAGAGGATGCAACATCAATACTACTGAGCAACAGGATCACCTGGATCGATTCCTCGCTGTCGTAAATGGTGAATAGAGTGTGTGCACAATAACAGAAATTATCAGAACAATTTCACTGATGTGTATACGACCACATATAAAGACATGTGAACGCATGCACATGTATGTTAACAAAATGATTAGCAGTTTGAAAATGTCACATTAAATGCTCGTTCAGCCTATTATATATGTATGTGTGTTTATGTACGGTTATATCTCTGGTCTATATTTAACTTTCTGGCCTATTATCTGATCTGGAACTTCCATGGTTATAGAGCGAGAAAATTAGTTCTCATAATATTCTCAATAAATACGTTTAAGCTAATTTGGATTAGGCAGAGTGGATTATATTGTCACGTATAAGCGGGGTTTGGATTGGAGTTATCGATCACTTCAACATATGATTCGTTATTACAATTAATTACAAGGCCATCGTTATCCTCACGAGTTCAAAAATCACTCCAGCACACGCTAAGTCTTTTCAGTGTGCTGTGTCTTCACCAGCCGTTCCCTGGTAACGGCTTCTAACAGTACAGATTCTTCATGTTTTACTCTCACTTCTTTGCCCGCTGGCTCTGAACTGCGCGGACTAAGTATTCTCTTCACAGACTCCCTCACAACTAAGTGCAGGCCTGGCGTCCATCTCACCTCCTAGTCTTCGCTTCACGGTCTCCTTTACAACTTTACAACACGCTACAACATGAAGGTAACAATTTCACATGGAAATCCAATCAAGCAGAAGTGTGTAGGTTGTTGTGTGACATTATATCGACTTCTGGGATTTTAACGTTATTACATCGTTAATAATTACATAGCAGATTATCCGATTATAAATCCAAACCCTGTCCATAATCACTCGCTCATGTGATAATATTTTGATGGCTAACGGTGTCCTTGCACACGAATGTGTTCATATCTCAGCAACAGGTTGACTGAGTAACAGCTCGTTTTTCAGAGTTAAATTTTGAAGGCAGAACAGCCACAAAGAGATTTATAAGTTATTGGTCAGACCGACTTTCTGGGTCAAGCGTCTGACGTTCTTCCCGCGCTCGTATGCGAAAGAGGTTCGGAATATAGGGGCAACTACAAGGGTCAGTCTCACTTATTTCGGAAGATGGGTACATCTTTTGTTGCCTCTGAAGACGATGCTTTTAAGGTAAAATGCGGAAGTTCCATAGCGCAGACATAAATAGAATGATGATCTCGAATGGTGCATAGGAAGCCAGGTCATTACCTATTCCTGATACTGGCCTGGGGACTGAGGAAATTCATCAAGACCGTAGTTAAATTAGCCGTTGTTCTGGCAGAGATTGTATGCGGACATCTCCCAAATACAAGTTCTGACCTAGAGCATTTCCACTGTAGCAAATTTCTCATATAAAAGCAATGTAATCTCTACATGGGCGCTGAAATACATTACAGGAAGGAGACCCGTTATTAGTCAACGACCGCGAAAGAAGCGGCTACACATCTGCCGTTGCTAAATAACGGTTTGACAGACAAGCATGTTTCCACGGCAACGATTGCACAGCAATAATGGAACGGTGTTTTCTGTTCGGTCCGCGCCGAGATGTTGTAAGAAGGACAGTTAGTTATTGGAATGGAGTGAGTTGGTTGGTGAGTGACTGAGTTGGACAGAGAGAATTTCTGCGGTTCATTCGATGTGAGTTGATGCGAGAAGATAGCAGCTGTGGCTAGAGGAAGAGGAAAGTCCGCCGCTGAAAGCCGCTACCAAACAACGATTAGTGAAGACATCAGTATGGAGACTTGTGTGTGTAATATAATTTAAGTGCAGTCACTCGCTGCATCAAGAAATCAAATAAATTCAGTCATAAATTTAAAACCAATATACAGTCACACTCCTATAAATTGACAATATCGAAGAGTATGAAAAAATACAGGTTATGAATAACGAAAGACACAAAAGTAGGAGAAAAAGAATACGATGGAATTCAAAGTAATTTCTACCTGATTCAGCCCAAAACTTGGAACATTTTGCGTGAGTCTCATATTTTAGTAAAATTAAAGAAGATAAAGTTGTCCCTATATTTAGTTAAGTAATTAAGCCTATGCAACAATATCGAAGTCACATTTTATAATATTGTCGATAATTTTACCTCTGTATATAGAAATATATATATGTATATATTAAGCATACTATTGTGGATGCATATCATTACTAGGATGAGCTACAAAGAGTATAATGCATATTCTCTATCTTCCATTATTTTCTTGCAGAAGTTGAATAAAATTTTAAAAATTCAACAAACAAATCCTGTAATCGGACTGGCTGTCGTGTTATTAACAAGGTAAATGGTAAAGTTGTCTCTTTGCTTAAGCACCACGCCATGAAGATGTATGGGGTAGTGGACGTATAGCTCCAGCGATACTGACCTTGCACTATAAGGATGCGAGTGGTCAGCTTCACGTTCCTGTCGCTTTATCCCCTTGTAACCATTCCAAAGCGAGATCCAGAGATAAAAATGTCTTACCTCTGTCGGGAATCGAACCCCGTCAGTCCAGCCCTTAGCATATTCGCTATACCCGCTGGCCTATCATATTCAGACAAAAATTATGCGTTATATGGCGTAACGGTGTATGAAATAGTGTCAGTGACACGGAAGGATTAGCAATATTCAACAAAAGTCGTAAAACAGCGGTCTGAACGTACTTAACTTGAAACAAGACACTGAAATGCCAGGTTGCATGTTTATGACGAGCACAAATTATGATAATTTGTTTGTATAAGCTATCCGTGTCGCAGTTACGTTTTCGTATATTAATCTTCATCTCGTACGTTCCATATTACACCTCATTAGTCAAACTAAACCAACAAACATGTCTACTAACGCCGCTTTGCCTCCATGAAACTGATGCGCGAATCTGCAAATATTTAACATCTATGACGTGCCATAAAATGGCATGTAACGTATATATATGAAACAGAATAAATACTCATTTTCTTGTCCTTGCATCGACTGCACGGGCGAATATCTAGGAATTTTCGTGAAATTCTGAAAATGCCAGTTTCAAATCTCGGCCAGAAAACCGAATATTATGAATGGGATTCTCGTGAAAATCCAGTCACGTGAGGCAAATACAGGGAGAGCATCTCAACTTAGGCCACGACCATTTCATTCTCCATCCTTCCCACCTCATGACTCAAGGCATCGTTAAACATGACAAACATATATGTATAAAAATCATGTATAAGCACCCCTATGTTTATCCGCGTAATAATCTTCCAACCAATTCACATGTCTCATGAAATTCTGCATGAACATCTTGCCAATAAAAGTCAGTTCTCTTCATTCATTCATCTGTAATCTGTCAGACGACAGGTCCACAGTCTCTTCCAAAACAGTTCCTCCACTTGATGCGATCTAGAGCTTTCTCCTTCAAATGAAAATATCCTCTCCTTTCTCACGTCTTCTTCCTCGTCTTCTGGTCACTTCTATCCGCCCCTCTATCTTTCCTTCAATAACTCTCTTCTTTATACTTTATAATTTACCATAACCAAAACATCAATATTGTCATCAAAATTACAGTACCCTCAGGCAGTAGCATAACAATGTGGGTGGAAAATTTCTCTACCCTCAGGCAGTAGCATAACAATGTGGGTGGAAAATTTCTCTACAAGTATTTTCATACTGAGTTACTATTTTTCGTGTTTCACGAAGGCTTCGTAAGACAGAACATTTTACAATGAAGGAGTTTCAACATTACGTCCAGCCACGAAGCTTTGTATGACTGCTTATTCAGTACAGGGATGGAGAGATTGTGTGTTCCATTAAGAATATGAGGACGCCCTACGTTCGGTGTCGCTTCGTTGGAATATATTATCACCACGGCCTGGATTTTGATGACATGTCATCTTTTTTTCCTTGTATCCTATGCGATGCTCTTAAATATATAATTTTCTCGGATATGAGCTGCTGGTTACCGAAATGTAAATTTTATAGGTAGTTCTTTGACATTTTTAGGTTTAAGTTAATTTTTTCGTTTTGCGGCTAATTTTTTGGTAAATTTTTGGGCTTTTAAGGGTATTTCTTTTAATTTTTGGCCATTTTAGGAAATTGTTCTTCATATGTTTTCTGAAATGTGAATAATATGGAAGCGAAGTGTTCTTTCTTTTCTCCTTCAAGTCATTTTTCTGGATTTTTTCGGTCATTTTATAGGTCATTTTGAAATATTTTCAGGTCATCAAAATACGGGCCCTAATTATCACTCTTTATTTTTTAAATTTCTCTCAAAAATGTGTCTAATAAGCCGAAATGAACCAAAAAGGCTAGACTTTGGTATTTTATGATGTAGTTCCTTTGTTATGAAAGAACAATTGCAACATAAACTAAAGAATTACTTAAAAAAGACTTGAGTGTTACAGGCAGATGTCAGTATGCATAGAGTTATATACGTGAGAAAGACAGGAACTGAAAATCAGCAATAACATAGTTAAGAAATTGTGCATATCTAACAGAAATGAGTGCCAGGAATATTCTTGGAATATTCTTGGGGTAAAGGATGGCCGGCGCGTAGGGCTGACAACCTTACCGCCATTATGGGCCGATTGTCTAGAAAATGTGGGAACCTCAACATCTCACAACCCTATGGGCCTCAACGGCCTGTTACAGGGATACATTTACTTTTTTACTTACTTTACCTGTGTGATGGTAAGTTTTGATAATGTTCAAAATTAAAATTAAAATTACTATCAATACACTCCGAAAGTCAGATTACATGGAACAAAAATTTCGTTAATTAATTTGTATGAATGTGAAACATGATCTCTTATTTCGAGAGAGGAATATAAATTATAAATTTGTTATAACAAACACTCGGGAAAGTATTTGAATCTAATGAGGATGAAGTATTAGTTAAGTTGGCACTTTACAAGTTATACAAAATGTATACAAAAGTATGCAGACTACACAACAATATTCTGTATTTAAAACAAAGTAGACGCTATCGTATCAGCATTTGTTTTTATTGACGCAACATGTTTCGACTCTTATACTGGGCCATCATCAGGCGTAAAATGATACCAGACTCAGTTGTTGAATTGCATCTAACTAATTGCATCTAATTCTTCAATAAGGATCCTTATTGTGCACTTGAATGTTTTAAATGCATAAATTGAGTCTTTCTGGTAAAAATTTTAAATACTCAGATAATAATTATTATTAATAATTATTTTATCTGAAAGACTCGGTTTATGCATTTAAAACCAGTCAAGTGCACAATAAGGATCCTTATTGAAGAATTAGATGCAATTTGTTAGAGATGACCCAGTATAAGGGTCGAAACATGTTGCGTCAATAAAAACAAATGCTGATATGATAATGCCTATTTTATTTAAATACAGTATATCGCTATGTAGACTGCATACTTTTGTATACATTTTATGTACCTTGTTTATGACACTCAACAAGATGCATACTATTAAGATTGGCACTTTACATTCTTGTTAACCTTTCGTCTATGTCACAATTGTGCGGAGTGGATGAGAATTGAACTGGTTCATGGTCCTGTCGAAAGGAGGCTACTTTCAATTTATTGCATGGCAGTACTCCCTATCACACGTTATGTTAAGCAGAAGTTTCAGTTTGACAGGTACCAAGTAAGGGAGGGAAGTCGACAGGTTGTTCAGTCAATATGTCACGCGGTAATTAAAGGTTTCGTTTCTGTCCTCACTCTGCGTAAAATACATCACTGTGTCCTGCCGTATTCTATTGATCTACTACAACTGGACAGCTTGGGGCTAAAACTGACCAAGTGCAACATTTACTTTTTTCGGTCGATCTTCATCAGTTCTACAGTCCAGTGATCGCTTCCCATGCACAACATCCATTTATTACAGATCCCAGAGCCTCTGAAGGTGCCACATATAACCTACAAATTTCGCGTAGTCGAAATATTTACTAACTTTGACATAGGCACTACAAGTGTTTCACATATAAACAAAAGATAATTTGTAAGATTTGAGGTTTTCACGGCGGTGACTATGAAGAATGACGTCTTCTGGGATGTGGCGCCATGTAGATCTTGTGTGAACCGACGTTTCGGAGGAACGTCGCTTTACACAAGATCTACAGGCGCCACATCCCACAAGACGACATTCTTCAAAAGATATTTTCTTTGTGTTTCTTCTCGTAAAGCTGTAAAGAGCCACTGGTAATTCGTGACTCATTATCAAAGTGACATCAAACAGAAAACTCACATTGATTTCGCATGACGGTTACGCTGCGAATTTATATTCTATATCATGTCAAAGAAAGCTGGATATTTTCCGAAGATCTATTGTTATAATATAACCTAATGTTAAGAGGACTACTACTTTTTCTTTCTTTGGCACTACAGCCCCAATGGGCCTAGGCCTGCCTCCATGAACTTCTCCGTTCACTTCGGTTTTTCTAGATCATACACATTCGGTAGGACTCCTTGGGCGGGTAATCAGCTCGTCGCAAGGCCTCTACCTGCACACAAACACAGAAAAACGCACACAAACATCCATGCCCTGAGTGGGATTCGAACCAACGATCTCGGCTTCCGAGCGAGCGAAGACAGTGCATGCCTTATACCGAAGAGGACTACTACTACTATGTTAATTATAGCTTTGAGTGGCAAAGTGTACAACAAATTGTTTATGAAATTCTATTAATGAGTCGCGATGTTGTTAAGAGGGGAACATTCAAAAGGACGGACATTATACCACGAACCTATCTTTCATTACAAAATAAGGTAAGATGCTAAATTTATATCTTGCAGATTTCTGCAGTGGCACTGGAAATTGTGAGGAGTTTTCTTTAACTGAGCGCAATTAACCCAGTAACGAGGGAGTTGCATAAGCCTTCTTATACTGTCGGCTCTCTGTACCGTTTTCACAGCTAAGAGGACATGTTGCTGCCTGCTCAGGAAAGCAGCCGTATGGTGGGACGAGCAGACAAGGAGGCGCATTACGTATAATCTGTGTTACACATTAGCGAACGCAACATTTGTGTCCTGTTTCTGAAGAAAGAGACAGAGATAACATTTCAGGGCAAGCGGAAGAACTTTAGATGATGAAGAACTAATGTACTTAACTCGGTATCTGATTAGGTCACAGAACTGAAAGTATTGGCTTCAGTACGGCAATTCTATTCCAGTTTGATTCCTTCAATAAGGAGAATTTCGTGATAAACGTATTACTTTTGGGCCAGTTGGCCAGATACAAGTTTCTATTAAAAATCCACTTCCATACTTTGCCTAAAGGAAGTTGTCGTTTTGAACTGGATTTGTTTCACGTTTAAGTAAACAGTAACGTGTTCTATGTTTACGCCGACTAAACAGTAACGTGTTCTATGTTTACGCCGACTAAACGGTAACGTGTTCTATGTTTAAGCATAGTAAACATAAACGTGTCCCACCATCTGAAAAGACTTAAATATAATTATTTGTGGGGGATGAATATTTTAAATTATACGCTACCACAGAAATGCACGTGAGCCAACAAGCTCAGTAAGAACGGCGGCAGGGTTTCCAGGTTGGACTACCGGAGCCTCGGGGTTCGATTCAAGTCGGAGGCAGAGATTATTCTCTCTGCCACCGACTTCAGACCATCTCTGAAGAACACATAGACTTGAAACCTGAATGTGCCTGGACCTCTTTCACTGTTGATACCTCGGTCCGAGGGTGACGCTAGCCACACCTTCATCTAGTACCCAAGGATAAAACAGGCTACAGCCGTACCTTTACAAGCAAGCCGAGGCCTATAAGAGGCTGTAGTTCAGATCTTTTCTTTACACAAATACACTCACAGAAACAGTTTCCTTATTACAGGTCACATAACATTAGGAGCAACAGGCTTGTCAGTGCTGACCCCGTATTCAGCAGACTGTAAGGGCGATCATAGCTTTGGGCCAAGGACTCACTGGGATCGCCGGATCGATGGGCGCCTAGGACCTCGACAATGGCCTGCGACCACCCCACTTTCGCTAAAATCACCCAGCAAGCTTTTACGGCTCCACGGGTTGTATAATTTAATTCAGGAAGTACCGAGTTACAATTTCGGTTGGCTTAAGCCTTTCGTGGTTCTCAGAAATTGTAGGCGAATCCTGGGGCAATATTTTTCATTAGGCAGGAGAGCTTCTTTTCATGTCCGTACCTTCTAATAGTAGAGCAGGGATAGCGCTGTTGGTATAGCGACTGGCTTCGGGCTGGACGGCCGAGGGGTCTGAGTTCGAATCCCGGTAGACGCAAGAATTTTCTCCTCTCCGCGTCGTCCAGACCAGCCCTGGGGTCCATCCAGCCTCCTATCCACTGGGTACCGGGAAAAATTACACGAATAGAAAAAAAACAGAAAAGTAAAGAGGAAAGAAAGAAACACAAAACAGACAAAGCAAACGAGAACCTTAAGAGGAAAACAAAGAAAAACAGGAGAAGCAACTATGGAAGGAGGAAAGACAGAAAGGAAGTGACGATGAGAATAGACGAGAAGAAACAAACAAACATTACAAATTGGAAGGTTACGTGTGCCGGGTGTCTGGGGCGAAGTGGCCTCCGTGAGGTATCATTTTGTGCCTTACCTCGCCCGCTGCCCGCTTTGCATGTGAGCGCAACAGAAAGAGCAGCAGAATCAGATAAGCAAGTTATCAGCAGTGACTCTGCCATGGTTTTATTGACCATTATCCTTTCATGTAGTCCCAAGGGTTTCTGGAAATGTTTCATTAGTCACTGCAGTACTGTCTGTTGTTTGCTTCAATTAAAATATCTCTTCTCCATGCAACAAGGAAACCGCCCCTTATGTCGGATCCTTTAGGTCCAGCTAGCACAGCACGTGTTAAATTTCCTCTATTCGTCGTTTGTTTACCTACTTATATATGTTTACTTCTACCATCGCTTCTTCCCGTCTTATTGTTTGCCTAATTGGGTAAAATGAGGCACTTCCGCCATACACGTAACTTCGCGGTAGTAACTTGTAGACTCTGCCGAATCCGCGTATTGCAGACACTTCTCCTGAAGATATAGCACATGCATCGCTCTCTCTCACTCTACTCATGGGAGTCACAAACACAATCTCTGTTCTGTGCGGGCACGTTTTGTTCCTGTTCTTTTTCCTTTGTTATAGCAATACCTATATTTTTGGAGATATCACGGGTTTCTTTCTCCGTTTTCGATAGCAGAAATCATGCCCATGCATACGTTAATATTTTGTGTTACAGCAATATTTCTATGAGTTATATCAGAATAAAATTCCTGTCCATACCATGTATTTTTATTTTGGTTCAATCACGAAATGAATATCTTCCTTGCAGACGTTTCGTCCCACACAAAATATCATCTGCGCTATTACATACGGGCATTTACAAATCATTGAAATTTCACTGGTCACAATTCCTGGAAGAATATATTCAGAAAATTGTCAGAGAAAACCCCGAACAGAATTTCTTTCCACATAATAAGAGTATTGGGTCCAGCGTACACACTTTTGCGTGAAAGAAATACAGCATACCTCCAAAAAGACCAGGATTCATCCTATCAACGAAGAGGCAATTCCGCAAGAAGCTGATGCATCATCCCAGTTCACCAGCAAACTACTCCTGACTCACACCAACAAAGCCGCCAACGCTCATTTACCTCTCCAATATAACCCTAATGACACTGCCATTGATCACAGTGAGACCCAGCATTGATGTGCCAGAAACAGACGCAGAAGATTCAAGTGCGAAGTTCCTTGCTTCTCCCAGTGAGCTCACTACATCAGTCTCAGAGCCTTCCACGTCAACGTCAAGAGATCTCACGCCAGCAGACAAGCCTAAGGAAATACGAAAGACCAGACTTAAGAGTTGGACTGTGACGCATGCGGTGTCAGCCGCTGAGATGATGCGCGCTGAATTTGTGCAGTGGTCTTGCAGTTTGATGTCATGGCGTGAGCAGATCTCGTCGTCGGATAATTGGGAAGTGGTTTGCATGCGACAAATTCTGCGGTACCGAAACAGAAGCCGAGGAGTGTGAGTGGAGATACCGGTGTCAGAAGTCGACGTCTACAGCAATTCTGAAAGACTGTCTGATTTTACTTTAAATTTCGCTAAAAGCGGCACAGTGTTCTCGGAAGTTCAAATGTTCACGGTATTTTTATGTACCATATTTATATTACATAATAAATTTGTTTTTAATTATTGATGAAATTACCAGATTACTAGCATAAAGTTTTAAAATCCTGGTTACGAAACTGCCTGCTTAATTTTCGAAATTTCTTCATTTATATTTCGGGAAAGTAATAAAATACAGAGCATATTTTCTGCTGTTTCTATCTGATCCTAATAATGATATACTACCAAAGAAATTTAAAATTTTCCGATCACAGTGACCACACAGTCTCAGGTATGAACGCTGGGATAGTGAGTTCGAATTCCATTCGAAGGCATGTTGTCTGTTTGAGCGTTTATTCTGTTTGCGCTGTCCTGTGTGTAGGTAGCGGCATTGTGACGGGCTGATCCCCCTTCCAAGGAGTCCTACCGTCTGTTTAGAAAGATTACGAAACTGAAGAAGAGGCCAGGGCCCAACAAAGGGCTGTAGAGCCATTGATTAATGAACGAATGAAAATATTTACTATGTACTGTATAACCAGCGATTCTCAAATTTTGTGAGACCGCGGCCGGATAATTTTTTTATAAGACGAGGGCTTCGTATAATTGAAGACAGGGGCTGAGAAACACTGCTATATACAGACGAAAAAAAAAATACCAACAACAAATTATAAGTTTGCTGAGGATACTTTACTCGTACTTTGCTCTTCATCTGTTTCCTCTTAAGTATTTCCTTAATTAACGACAAGACTCTTAGACAGAATGGACTCAGGGTAAAGGCTTTCTCAACACAGCTGACCCACCAAACAGAAGAAATGCATACATTAATTTTAATTCGAGGTTTCAACAAGCGATCATACGCTTGTTCCCGAGTCGTCCCGAGTGGTCCAAGATGGCGTCTGTGGCTGTAATTGGTTGGTCATAACTTCAAGTTAAACAATGCTGATTATGCTACCTATTCCCTAACAACACTTCAAATACTGCAATCCAAAGAAGCTATGCTACATTTTACAATGTTCGGTTGTAAATATAAAGTTTCTTTCAGGGCTGCAAGTCACGAGCTCTGGGAGAAGCTTAAGAATTGCATACGGACTTCAGTGTTCCACTCTAATCAGTCTGAGAACTACTTGCTGTACCTGGTAATATTCTGTCAGCATGACGGATGTCGGTCACATATCATTAGGAAGGCAGTCGATATTCTCGAAGTTTTCTGCTATCGGTGAATATGGAAAGGAGAGTTTGGTATAAGCACATGGTTCAGAGCTCGTTAATCATTTGGACATCTAGCTATATGTTAAATTGAAAGAGGTTATGCTCATAACCGAGCATAAAACTGAAGGATCAGTTATATAAACTGAGGTACGGTAGCTTATTTACCCATTTATCTAAAGCCTATGTACTGCTGTGTTCATACGAGATAAAAGCAAAAATAACTTTACAAATGGTTAAATCAATTTTAATTCTGCATTATATATCTTTGTACGCCAATGAAAGTACTGTTCCGCGCAACGTCCTTAAATTTCGAGATATTTTCATGACGAAGGAACAGTTTTATGTCTTCTCTCCGCAAAGTCTGTATCTTATTCTACAGCCACTGCTTCAGCACTCGCTCTCGAGTGCCATGGGTTTTGGCGTACCAGGTTTGAAAACGTACGAAGCAATCACCGCTGTGGCTAGGGTTCGATCCCATATCACGTCATGCAAGATTTGCTGTTGAAAAATGTGTCACTATTTCGGTTTCCCCTCTCAATTCTCATTCCATCAACTGCTCTCTATTCATTACCAATCCTACCATCGACGGCATGTAGTCTCGTTACTGACAGCATCGTTAAATATGACGAATATGACCATTGCTAGGTAACGGTCTGATAACACGTTCCCGTACAACGGACACGGAAGTCCATTGTTAGCCAACGGCACGTCAAACACACATTCCCGCGGCAACGGGTAAAACAGAGTAATACAAAAGCTGTTGGAGATGGTTATCTATATTCGGTTCCCCCGGAAGTTAGTTCAGTTCACGATATTTCAGTCGTAGTTCAGTGTTCAGAGGATAATCGAAGCTGAAAAAGTGACCGATTCGTAAACCAAAACCAAATGAGAAGAAGATAAGACACTCGTAATTCAGTAAGGAGTGGAGTGAGTCTTAAACACTCATTGACTGTGAGCTGTCATACTCGTAGTTGGTTGTGATTGTAACAGAAGTGGCAATAAATCTAATCAACGAATCCAGAACCCGTTGTTATTAGTCACGCAAACCCCTCATGCGTGGCAATATCTAGGAAAATGTGGGGTGGGAGACGGACTTAAAACTGATAATCAGATCCACGTGGAATCATAACTGAACAGGACACGGGCTTCCACGGACAGGACATAGGGAATTTCACTCTGTAGCGCTTTAGGGTCCAAGACAGGTCAGCTACAAACTTGCGCAACAATATTATATTTAAGCATCCTGTTGCACTCTACACTTCTATATGTATAATATAAATACCGTCATAAATGCAACAATTTATTGTAGTTCTTTGTCTTTCTTGTTTTACACTACATGTTTCGGCCGTAACTGGCCATCTTCAGGTGTATTTCACTTACGTAGGTGTCACACTGCATGTAATTTAAAATTTAAAAACATCAGCTTTCTCAACTGTCATTGTTGCGTCATTGTCTTCAAGTCATTTTCACAAGTGCTCTATGTTTTCCCCTTTCGTAACACGGCAGATGTGCTCATGGCAGTCCAGTTCTTTTTGCAGCTTGCTAAGGAAGACTTCGCTCAATTGCTGTACGTCTGTTAACATACGAATCATCAAATTACCACCGTCTTACGTAGGAGAAGACAAGCAGATGGCGTCCTTTAGTAATCCCCGTATCAATAAGCATAATGCGATTACTTCACGCGACTTCAGTGGCTATGGAACTGGTCCGCCACAACCAATCAGACTAAGAGGGCGATGTTTAGCAAGGACTGAAGGAGTACGAGTGCTGGCCCAGCAAGTTGCCACTCATTAAATATTCAATATATATATATATATATAT